>NC_045734.1:7402596-7454409 GCF_008692095.1 Etheostoma spectabile | reverse complement strand
AACATCAGCTTAAACCCAGGTTTGTATTTGTATGGTATGACACTGCCACCTTTTAAAAAAACAAAAAACAAAGCATGAGTATTTTCTTTGTCATGCAGGTGTACAATTTCAAACGACTTCCTGTTTGTGGTGTACATGGTGAATAATGGCATTTTGATGAATGTCTTGCCAGTTGCAATTTGTCCTCCATCATGCAAATGAAACTGTATTGTAAGGTAATGGCTTCAGTTCTTAAGTTGTCCATTTGATGTGCCAGTAAGGACTCTGAATATTATTGGAGGCAGGGGGGAATGTAAAGGACTCATTAGGTTTAAATCCAGGGCAGACAGCAAAGGAGGGAAGATGAGGAAAAGAGAAAGTGGAGAAAGTGGAGGAGGAACAGGAGGGGTAGATTTTATAGTTTGCTTATGACAGGGGGAAAATGATCCAAGAGGGAGTTGGAATAGAGAAGGAGACAGGCAAACATACTGAGAGGAGAGAGAAATGATTATGGTAAATGATAGACAGCTGCAGGGGTTGGATGAGCTGAGATGATAAACGATACATAATCTGAGGCACATGGAAATCACGGAGGCCAAGTGATTGACAGATACGCCAATTGGTGGCTGACGAGTGGGGAAGGCAGGCTACAAGTCATGACTAAGTCAGAGGCCATCATTCCCGACCCCGATTTATTTGTCAGAGATAAATCTGTGTGCTCAGTATGACAGACAGAGTGGGCTGTGTGCAGCACTTAGAATGGATAGAGATGGAGCACACTAACTCTGTACTGTCCACACAGGGGTCTCGTTCAACTTGAATGAATTATAACGCTAACCATTTTCTTTAGTAGCCTGTGGTTTGTTTTGTGAGCGAAGTGCAAAAATAACAATTCTCTCACTCCAAAATGCACTCCCTTTAGGATACACATAAACTAGTTATTCAAGTCATTTAAATATTTCAAAATGAAGCTCAGATGTATGATATTATAAACACTCCTTTAATGATGGAACACCTTTTTATGACATGTAATACAATGTTATCACAGAATAACACTAACCATTTCACAGTGAAAGGATTAATGGAAGCACTTCAGTGATGTGCTGGAGGAAGCCTTTATTAACAGAATGGCTCTAAATGGTTTTCATATTAAACTGACCTGCTCAACACAAAGTGTGTGAATGTAGTGTTCACTTCTCATTTCAGTTTCACGGGTGTCAGTTCTTCAAGCACTTCTTTTGAATTTATTCACCGAGCTTTTGTATTTCTAAATTGTATTTAAATATTACAATTTGTGCAGTACTTAATAGTCAGTAAAGTAATAATGCAGCACAGCCCTATGAGCTTCACACTTACAACACAAAAGTAATAGGCACAATAACAATGTCATATAATGCCATCCAATAACAACAGCCCTACTAGTAGCAGTATTGCAAGGCTGTTAAATTTCTTTGGGTGGTTGCATTTACTTTTCTGTGCATGTATGGAAAATGTGTTTAAAGTACTGTTTTAAAGTTACCATATTGTAAAAAGTGAGATTTACTAGCAGGTTGTGGTGCTATATAAATACTGTGAAAGTATCAAAACACTTTCTCCACAGAGAAATTCAAAAACTGTGCCTTTAAACCAGCCATTAGGACTTCTGCACAGTTATGTCACATCTATACCATAGATAGGCAGCTAGTGTAGCTATGGTGCCGTTACAGTCATTCCCCACCTGCAATGACTCCAATGACAATGAGACTCTGAGAGCCGTAGCAATGCCGAGTCACTGACCAGTCAGAGCAGACTGGGTTTAAAGAGAAAACTGGAGCGTTTTAGCCAGAGACATGTTCTAGTAGGAACCCAAAATGCAAGTATGAACCTAAAAATAAGCATAATATGAGACATTTAAAAACTGTAGCTTAGTATGTTTTATTGTGAAATTTTAAGTTGTTATGCGTTGCCGATGTGGACCCTATGAAATGCAAACTGGACCATGCTTAAATTTGATATGCACAACACGTATCAGGATTTTAAAGGGTCGGTATTTTAGTCTTGTGCAATTGTGTTTTTCTTCATTAAGACAAATTGTGCAGTAAAGCTTTAACCCTTCCCATGGTGTGGAAACAGCTGTGGTCACTGCTGTACAAACAAAACACAGTTCATTCAGTCATTAATCAAGTGAAGCCTGTAGTAGCAGTATCGTATATCATTTACCATAAACACATTTTCTTTTTTGTTACTGAGTAACTTTTAGAGGCCAGGGTTTTGAGCTTCTATTAACACCATTTGACATGCTAAATAAAATGTATGATTCATTTTATTTGTGGCGTGTGGACATTTAGGAGACATGTGGAAATTACGGCAGTAGGCCTATTGCTGTTCTGTGAGTAACTTATCAAACAGCAAAATTCAATTGTAGATAGCAGATAAAAGACTGTTTCCTCAGTGAGTAATTGCCTCACCTTCTCCAAACGTCCCTGCCCAAAAGGCATGGCCCGATTCTTATCAGAGAAGAGAGGATACTCTAAAGCTTTTCTCTATTGTGACTTGGATTGTTATTTGATTCTTGTGGAAGGAGTAAATGAGCTGTGAAGGTGAGGCAAGAAAAGAGAGGGATTGACACCTTTCTGACCATGGAAATGTGTTTACACTAAACCCCCCCTTACATAAGTCAGCAGCTGGGTAGTCCACACAATACACACCCACACACACACGCACACGCACACACACACACACACACCTTTCCAGCAGATGGAGACTTCATTATTCGAGGAAGAAAAAACCCTTTGTTTAGAGCACAAACACAGTCAGTTAGTGGAGGACTGGCATTCTATTTCCATCAGTAAATTAAGTCAGTCTGCGCCGTGTAAAATGCCCTTTTTGACAGTCTATTGTAACTTATAGGTGTTTTCTAAAACATATTGAATAATTATTTCAGGGTTTCATGTGTCAAGTTTTATCATTGTCTTTTCTTTTAAAAGAAAATAAAAAAGGGATTTGCTCACAGTTGTATTGTTTGTTTTTCAAAATCCATATTCTGTTTGTGTGTGTGTTCCTATTTCCCTGTCTACCTGCAGCTGTGTAGTGAACAGATGACAGTCCCTTAGGTGGAACAGCATGCTGCTCTGGTATACTGCTCAGATGTTGCTAACCACATATCTGTCCATACAAGCAAGAAACAGCAAGGACATTGATTCTTCCTTCATCATGCACACTGGGATGTAGTGGGGGCTGCAAACCTGCAACTAGAGACCATATTTTATTAATCGTGTACAGGTTTCTATTGCAGTGCCTCAGTGGTGCCAAACATCAATACAAATATATGATGTAGTTTGTATGCACAGAAGACATACAGCACCTTGTATGAATTTTTAAAGAGACATGAGTAGGATGGATGGAGTGATGGATGAAATAAAACAGTTAACTTCAGTGCATTCCCAGGGATAAATTAAGCACTATATGACAGCTGAGAGGCTTGGATAACAATATGCTACAGGAAAGCATTAGTGTGTGGATATATATGTGTAAGATTTGATTCTTCTAATAAGATGACAGAAGTTGCTAATGAGATCAAGAAAACAAGCTCAAAAAGAAAGAGAGATCCTTCAGTCTTCATGTTTGTCCTGTAAATATCTATATTCATTGCACTCAAATACTACAAGCAATTGCGAGCCAAAAAGAACATAAACATAAAAATTAAGCCTAAAAGGATGAATATTTCAAATGACATTAAAAGATTAAAACAAAAATGCACCAAAGGTAGTTCATAATGTAAGCACAGGGTAGATAATGATACATTCTTAACGTCCATTCCTAACGTTAATCTAGTTTTACAGTTAGTAAAAATGTGGGCTTTTATAAGTTTGTTCTAGCACTGTAGAACACACTTCTCCATGTTTAGTTTGGATCCTGGAAACCGTTCACTAGGCAGATACTAGACTAAAGGAAAGCCAATGCAGAGATGTGAAAATAAGTGTGATTTGTTCAGCTTTCTTTGTTGTTTCTTTGTCATTGTTAGGAGACTAGCAGCAGCCTCCTAAAGTTTAAGTTTCTTTAGGGAGAACTGAGAATAGACTGTAACAGTACTTCAGCTTGCTGGAAATAAAACTTTCTCTAAAGGCATTCCTGGACATTAATCATTTGTTTCTTACTCTCTCTGACTTTTTTTTTTTGGTTCCTAAACACAAAGAGTCAAGCTGACAACCTACTCTAAGCTTTTACAATCATTCGTTTGTTCAATTCACTTGTGGAAATAATCTATGGGTAATTGCATGGTGACATAGACATGCATAATGTTGTACAATAGAAGTATGTAAATGTTAAATAATAGAGACCCAAGGAATGAGCCTTGAGGAGCACCGCATGTCACGCAATTGTTCTCAGATACATAGTTCCGTATAAGTACACAACCCCACAGGTCTCTTGAACCTAAAACCTCTTTCAAGTGTTGAATGAAACATGGAGTGAAATGTAAACATATTTGACAGATAATAATTACAATCTCTGAGGTACAAAAGGACATCTGCCTTTTCTGCCTCATTACACTGTATTGAATGCAAGCCTACAATGACCCCTATCTTGAATACAACTGAAACTGCAGATGACAGGATGGACATACATGGATGTGTATGGAATGGCTGAAAGGATCCATGGGTGGATAAATGGATTCCTTAATTAATTAATGGATGAGTGACAGATGCATGGATGGCTTGATAGATGGCATGGGGGAATGTATGGATTTACATATACACAGACAGGTGGATGACTGGATGATAGATGGAAGAATAGATGAATGGATGAATTGGTGGTTCAACAGATGGTTAAAAATGAATGGATGGTTACTGATTGTCAGACAGATGGACAGATTTGATGAACAATTGAATGAAAGAGAGTATGGATGACTGGATAAACAAATGGATGGAGAGAGAGACCTACAATTAGATGAATGGGTTGACAGACAGATGGATGAATAAGTGACAAAAAGGATGATTTATTGAATGTATGATTCATGATAGATGGATGGACAGACAGATTTATGCAGTGATCATCTCTGTCTCAGTGAGAGATGGGCATCAATTACAGTGACTTTTTGAAACTGAGTCGTGTTGAACACAACAGAGATGAAGTGCCACTTGTATGTGAATGGCCGCTGCCCCATGAGTGCCATCATATCTTAAAGCGCCCATATTATGCTCATTTTCAGGTGCATAATTGTATTTTGAGGTTGTACCAGAATAGGTTTACATGATTTCATTTTCAAAAAACACCATATTTATGTTTTGTACCGCACATTGCTGCATATCCTCTTTTCACCCTGTAGGTAGTTCTTTTGGAGATTATGGTGAACTAGTGTGTGTTGTAGCAGTGTTTTGCCCCTGAGAATGAGCTAGCATGCTAGCGCTAGCATGCTACTGTTAGCCACCTTGTTCCGGCTAGTTACGTAGAAAGCCGTGCAGATTTTGAACAGCTCACCCGGAGACTGAAGGCAGAGAACATTCAGAAACCTGTATCTCACTCAAAATAGCATGGATAATGTTTTCCAAGATTGTATGCATTTGGAAGCACCAGAGACACAAAATAACACACCAAATCCAAAAAAAAAAAGATTTCTTTCATAATATGGGCACTTTAATAAACCTCCTTTATTTTTTTTAGAGGCAGGCAAGTGATTATGCAGCTAACTAAGCTTACAGGCAGGGTGAAGAAGAGTCCCTGAGGATATGTGTCTTAACACAGAGCAAAGCTCTGTAGTGTCAACACAAACACACACTACATAAATGTGAGAAGGCTTTCTGCTCTAAGAAGACGGCCACACGCATTTCTCAGATCTCATTATTTTTGAAAAGGTATGCAGGCTCATTTCAGTACAATATTGAGAGGTTCTATGTCTGTGGTCGATACCCATGCGAGCAAATGTTTTGCATTTACCAGTGTTTCTGGTAGCTATTCAAAAAACTGACAGTTCATGCAAATATTACCAGAATGGGTTAACGCAGTGCTTTGGAGTCAATGCAATGTGTGTTTTTGTCTTAAGCTTCACACTAACTAGCGCAATGGATGCGGTGTGTTCAATGGTCCATTGGAAGTGCAGATACAGAGAGGTCACCAGCAATGCCCTCTGAATTTTTTCCGCACTCTTTTGCTGCATCATACACACGCCGACAAGCCCTGCCAGCTGCTATCTGCCACTGCCATGGCTTATCCTGTGTGTGTACAATGCATGTGTTATGAGATCATATATTGAAGGTAAACAGCTAAAAAATACATTTTAGTGTCCTACATTTAACATTTTATTTTACAAAGGGTGTGTGTGTGTGTGTGTGTGTGTGTGTGTGTGTGTGTGTTTGGTGTGTGGTGGTGTGCGGCACATGGCGCGTCAAGGTGCAAGATAGTGCATGCAAGATGCATGGGTTCGTGTGTGTGTGTGTGTGTGTGTGTGTGTGTTTGAGACAACAGATAAATCTCATCCTAATTGGCCGCTTAACAAAAGGAAATTGCATAGTTTTGAGAATTGCTGGCAAAAGTAGCTGTTTAAACAAACTGCTTATTGGATGTCACGGCAACATTAACTCTTACCTAATTTATTTTCTAGATTTTCAGCTAAAAATATATAATGTGTCATTTTACTAATAACAACAACTAATCACTGTGGATGTTCCAAGGCAGCTGGCCAGTTCTGGGATTGAATCAGACATCAAGATGCACTTATGTATCTCCAAACTGTCAACGCCAGCCTACATGCTAGGACTGCCCTTTGATGTTGAGCCTTGCTGTGACTCTATGATCTTCATGGCTCAGATAGCACCGGGATTCACTGGATATTTAATATTGGACCATATACAGCTTTTTAATACTTATTTCTTGTGAACTTCGCTGTTGGAAGCACTAAAAATAATTTGTGTTTATTTAGTGTCCGTACCTCTTTTTGAATTGAAGTACAGCAACTCTGTACAAGACAAGATTAAATAAAAAAGAATCCTACTAATATACTGGTACTGCAAGTCCTCTCAAGCTTTTAATGCCAATAATCATCTCCTTATATTTAAATCAAAGTCTTGGAGGTTGAAGGACAATGCTGTAATATTTTGCATTTTTCTTATTGGCAACAAATTCCAATCCAAAACCATGCAGATCCAATGAAGCCAAAGCTTGACTTATCCCTCTGTGCCATTGACCTCCACCAAAACTTAATAAAAAAACTGAATGGAACACAGCATGGACTAGGTGACATGTTCCTAAATTACAATGAAAATAGGTACTGTGGTTTGATTTAGACTCAATGTCATATACGACATCATGATGCCCTAAATAATTACCGGTTGGCATCCATCCACAGCTGAAAATAGACCCCAACGAACATCCTGTTTGAGTAGCATTTGCTATATAAAGTTCCCAGCTGTTTTAGATAATTACAGAGCCTTTTTTTTAACAGTGAAACAACATATTATAAAGTTGTTTTTAAAGTTGTATGTCTTCAGTAGCAACCAATATGCTTGGGGCTGACAAGGTACATGTAAAGAAGTCATAAGTTGTTGCCCTTAGTTCTGACTATATTTTGTTAATTTTGGTCTTTTTGGGAGCATTCCATGAATATCTAGAGCTGAATTTTGTGATTCGAACCAGATGCTGTTTTTTATTTTATATTATATCACAACAATGAATTCAGAGGATAGTGCAACCTTGGCAGAGGTGTGCAGTGTTTGCTACTTTGGGTCTGTGTTCATGGCAACAATGGTTCAAGTATTAATTTCCCCCAAAAAATATAAACAATGAAAAGCTGGATGTTGGATGTGACTACACATTCTCAAAACATCCATTAGTCAGACAGTGAAAAGTAATTCTGACAGCAGATTTGGAATCAGTATTTCTCTCCAAACACCATTCCAAACTTTTACTCTGCAGTACTGGTATCCTGGTGTCCTGTCTAGTTCTGGCATTAAGCACCACGGGTAGTTGTCTGTGTCTGCAGTGCCCCCCCCATCCCATCCATCCAAAATAATGTCCCAAAGCTAAGTCCAGTCTCGAAGCAGACGATTAGTAAGAACGCCTGTGTTGATGATAGTATAACTACAGGATATACTGTACAAGATTACAGTGATTATGTAGGCAGCCATGAGCAGCACTGTTAAAGCAGTAATCAAGTGCAATGGGGTGTAACATCACTACCCTTACCATACCATAGTGTAATACAGTTTTTATGTGGGAGGTAGCTAAGGCCAATACTTCATTTTCTCTCTTATAGCTTCCAGCATGTGTGTAATATCACTGCTCCGCCTGTGACTGGTCCACACACACAAAGACATAAACATACAAGTACAGATATTACATGAACATACTGAACAGCTGTCGTACAGTTTCACACTCCCTCCAGGCGTGTAGATGATGGATGTGAGCAAACTGTAACCTTATGTAGAAAGCAAATAACCTTGTCTATGGGAAAATGTGACATTTTGACTCTCTGATCTTAACTCACATCTTTCAATGTTTTTGAATGTGGTCAGCTTTGCTTTTGCAAACACTATACAAACAAAATCTGTGTGGTTTTCCATATTTTGTGAGAAGCAAAACAATATCTTCAGTTTATCTATCTGTCTGTTTGAGGAGTCATCTACAATCACCATCCTTCTATCCTTTCATCTTTCAAACCCAATTTCACTATGAGTTCTCATTTCCATAACCAAGGAAGATAAAATTAAAACCTCAAATCACAGAGATGCATTAATGAGATATTTTCTGACTCTGGCACAATATGGTTGTCAGAATGTTTTTTCTAAAAGATGAATGATGATGGATTTTTTTAGATTTTGCGCTTCAAACTTTCAAAAGTACGTGGTTATCAGAAAGGAAACCTATTTGTGAAGTGAAACCCTTTGTCTTAAAATGACGCATAGACTAAAATTTCATCAGGCTTTACAGCACTTTAAAAGTATATTTTTCTACAGATCACATACTTGACCCTTCACTAATCCCTGTCTTCCTCATACTGGTGTTATGTCTTTGAAGCTTTTTATTCTATTAACGATAACAGAGTCAGATTTACCACCCAACATTGTTAGTAGTTGTTCTGACAATGGGTCTACATATAGGTAGAGAAAAGCAGTCCTCTCATTTCAGCTGCTGTCAGCTGATTTTGTCAGCTAGCTAGCTGCTTATTGTAACTCAGTCAGATGGTTGAAAACGCTGTCTCCAACTAACTAACTTACGTTTTAAAGAACCCTGTAATAAAATGCAGACTGTCCCAGGCATAAATCAGCATCCTCACCAGTTCACGATCCATGTAGCAAGAAGAAAATGGAAAATGAAGGCTCAACATTTACCCATTGTTCTTGTATGGCTAGGACCAGGAAACATAATGGATATTTACCAGTCCTGAATGGGGATTTTTCCAAAAAATAACATAGGCTGCCTAGTTACTCTTGGCATTGAAAGTATTGTGAGATACTTAAGAAGAATGTTCTATTCTTTATTTTTGCTCATGTGTTTTTGATTTTGGAAAGACTAAAGACAACACCACCCTCTAAACTCTTTATATGCAAAGCATCTTTCTTATTACAAGTCCATGCACATGTGAATAAAATCCAAAGCTTGATAGGCCTGTCATGCCGGTTGCTAGGGTATGATTGGACAATTGCTGTTCTGGGGAGGGGCTTAGCAAACAAATAAATAAGAAAGCAAAAAATTAAAAGAAATTCTATTATTGAAACACCACAAGTTACAGTCTATGCTTTTTTTACTTTATGTAATATCAAATGCTAAAGGTATACTATAATGTACAGTATATCCAAAAGTTACTATTCTATTCTATTCTATAATTATTATATACTAGTAGTAGAAGTCTGATTGTACGACAAACTGGTATTTCTAATACAGCACACTGTTGTACAAGCAGTGCCTTTCTAGATATATGCCATATACTATGAGTATGTTTGCCAATGGTCCATTTGTTGATGTTAACTAACAAGCCAAGTTGATGTCACGGTATTCTCCAGGGTAGATTAAAGCAGCTGATCGAGGGATCCAGAGAGAAGAGATCACATTAAAATTGTTAATTTATAAGGTCTATTTGTCATTGCCATGAATGTGCCGTGGGACAGCACAGAACCTGTACTTGTTGATTCTGGTAGCTGCAGCTGTGGGGGTATCAGATTTCCCCGGAGTGTCGGTGAGGCTCAGGCGGGCTGAGAAAAGAGCGAACGTCTGGTGGCTGAGGCGCAGACAGACATGGCCTGCTGACCTTTGAGCCAGTTGCTGATTCCGCTGGTGGTGGCATGAGGGTAAATAATGGTGAAGGGCCTGTCACCTCAGGGTACAACTGCTCGGAAGTTTAGAGGAGGAGGAAGCTGTCATAAATTCACCAGGGGCCAGATTGGGTGGTCTGCTGCCTCCACTGAAAGGCATTTCCATTTAGCTGTAGTGGAAGCTTAATGAACTAAATGCAACGACAGGAAAGAGGGGGCCATTTCAACATATCTTTTGTCATTACACATGGCTGTGGAAGCATTAGCAAACAGAGTGGCTGTTTACATGTGGAGTGCAATTGCCACCAGCAACCCCGCATGAACAAATTACATGTTCTGTTTTTATTTGCTCATAATTTAAAGCTCAATGAATCAATATATTTTATATCAACATTGAACCGAATGACCGTGTTGTATGAAAGGGGATAAATACCACAAATAAAAATTAGCTGGGCATTTTTATGGTGCTTTTTGACCTCTTCAAGCTCATTGTTCTCATCTAACCAATTTCCAGCAGTAGCAGACAGCTGTTTTCAACAAACAAGCTCTGATAAACTGACTCTATCCTATCTGAGCAGCCAAACCAAATGGCAGACAAATAAAAAGATATTTTCTCCAGATAAGTATTATTATTATTTTTGAAAGATAAGTTGGGCAGTTTTAGACCACCATTGCTGATAAAAGTGACAACATAGGAAGACATTGAAAACTGCAGATACTGCACTCAGGCCGCAAAAGATAAATGCCTAAATCTAATTCACAGAATCAATTCAATTTGTTCGTCTCCTACAACTGGTAAAATGGTCGCAGCACCAACATGCTACTTACTTCAATAATCAATAGAAAATAAAAGCCAAGAGTTATGGTGGCAGCACCATCTTAAGAATAAATGAGTTGGGGTGGGGGGGTTTGGGGGGAGGGTGTACCTTTAGTTCACAGTGTGCGGTCAATACACATGAAATATATAAGTTGTTGGTGACAATATAATTACATTGTTGCGATTCCCCACTGCAGGCAAACCGCACCAATTTGTCTTGTCCCAGTGGAAATAGAAGGTTGTAATTTCAGATTCTTATCGTTGCCATGGTTGAATTGGAGACTCTAATTGTTAAGATTTTGTTCACTCGGTAGATAAAGCTCAGACACCATTTAGCTGATGTAATCTCAATAAACATTGACAAGGAAATCCGGTTTTACAGATAAACCGTTTGTGTAAAAAGCATGTTACTGACGTGAAGCACATCACAATTTAGCATTTCTACTCGCTTAGTGACCATGGGCAACTGCAGCATATTACTGATGGAACAGCAGACGCCCTCACCTTTTATAGGTTACTATTATTTCACATAATAAGGGCCGGCTGACAGATAAATGGATGGAGCCCAATAGAAATATGGTTTCAGGACATTTTCACATTTGTTGCACATAAATACTAATAAAGGAATGCTTTCCCAGGGGTTTCTGTGATACAGTGTTGAATGGGGAGGTAGCCTCAAAAATGTGTTGTGTAAGTTATAATCCTGAAGATCTTCAGTAAATCACACCACTCTTTTGGTACTATTGTAGTCTGCATTTTTCTAAGCAATAGCCATTCAATGTATTTACATTCTGCAATTACCTCTCTACAAACTCTAGTGGCGGAGTCCGCCATTCCAGTGCTGGATTCTAATTACCTTTCAACTCAAATAGGGATTCACGTATAGGAAACTGTGCATGCATGCAATCCACAGTTACTTTTTGTAGATTCATCATTCATCAATGTAATTCATACTGTTCTCTGTCTTTCTATAATACAGTCTGTTGCTTATGCAAACCAAACAATTCCTACTACTGCTAGTTCAAATTAAAAGTGTACAACTGGTGAAACAAGGGGTGGCTTGTATTGTGAAGCAGTCACTGGAAACACTGTAATGTACTATGATGTATAAAATGTATTTGATGGTTGAAATGCACCTACAAAAACAAGACATTGTCTTGAATGTGACTTAATGTAATTCACCATGTTGCTAAGAGTGGTTCCAGTAGTACAGTCCCTTCAACCCTTGTTTTGTCTTCACTTTTATTCCCCTTATCTCAATGTTTTTGTGGCTTTTTAAATAGTTTTTTATGAAGTTTTTGTATTTTTTTTTTTTTTTCATCAATTTTGCTGCCTTTTCCAAAAATGTTCACCTGTATTTCAACTTCCTTTTTTTGGGATTTAAAAAAACAACTTTGAAAACGGGTCAATTTTGACCCAAAGAAAACATGAGGGTTAAATGTTGGGAATGCGTGATGACGTGGGACGTTATGGGGTTGGCATTAGGCTCAGCACCTTATTCTGTTTATATGCTTTTCTTGTGAAATAAACGGGCCACGCGTTCGTGTGCTCAACGTGAGAATTTGTCTCCTGCATCTTGCTGCAATTTCCACAACGTGTTTATTTTCTTTATTTTGTGTCATGATGAAAAAGGTCAATTATTGTTTGACTATTGAATTTAATCAAGCAATGAATTCCTTCATGTTTGCTATGGTATTAACCCCCCCTTGCTGTTATCACCATCAACCGTGGGGTGGTCAACCAGGATGGAAATCTTGATTTCCACCGATTTTACACACCAAAGTCTCTAAACAGGTCTTAGGGAGTACTTCTGCATTATGTAAAAGAAAAAAAAAATTGTCATGAAAGCCTTTTGAAGCTCCAGATGGAGCTCTGCAGAAATAAAGTCTTGGAGTGTGGAATGGAGAGAAGTGAGCTTACCAGACCTCTGTCTGCTTCTTATTTCATTACATACATTTTTCATTAAGAAGCCATTTCAATAGTCTCTAAAGCACACTATGCCTAGCATTTAAATGTGTTATTTTTAGAAAAGGAACCTAAATAAAGGAACAATACCAGATGGCCAAGCATAATGCCCAGAAGCGTAGCCATACTTACTCTTTACTTGTAGGACACAACATGAGCCTCTGTGAAATGTATAAATGTATAAAATATATATAACATATAAATATGAGTTGTGTGTATTACCATGAACCCCCAAACCCTGGTCATGTGTTCATGATACTTTAATGACATGCTTTGATGTCTGTGCCCCGGCCTTTCACACAATGAAAAAAGACTAAGGGCATAAACATGCCAGAAATTTTAAAAGGTTGAAGATTGGACTGCATGTGTCACTAGCCAAGGGCAATTTCAGGGTGAAACTAAAAGAATGATGCTGATAATAACATCTCGGGTCACCCCTGCGGTTCTGTGAAATATTTCCGTTCTATATCTAATGTATTTTTAAAATCTCCAGTATCAGCTATGTCCAAAGGCTTTTCAGTCACTGGCACCCAGTTTGCAATATATTGTCAGGCTGTGATGAAATGAAAGAATTAAATATTCACTTCAGTTTCACCAACTTTACAAAGGCACTGCAATTTTCATGATTTCTTTACTGCCTTTGATTAAATAGCCATAATATTCTTCATTAATAGCTTAACTGCTATGCTGACGATTTGCATGCTTCTCACAAACACATACAGATTCTCATGCTGCACACAGTATTGTAAGAATATCATTATTTTAGGCTGAGCACGGGGACATTACCATATTGTGTACTAATGATCATGTGGACGAAATAAAAGCCATTTGTTAACTCTGACACTTCCATAACGTAGAAATGTAGTGCTGCATCTCCTTTTGCACATGGACTATGGACAGTCTGACTACCTTTGATTGCTATGCACTTCACTAATACACCTCAACAATGCACTAAATGTGGTCATACTGCATTCTGTCTCTGCTATTATATGGAATATGGACTGTCTGATTTCTCAGAAATCTATGCACTTTATCTGCTAATGCACTTTAATAATTCAACAATGTCTTTTTTAAGCACTGCTGTAAAGGAAAGGCACTTTAATGATTACACTACTTGTTAGATGTAAAAACTGCATTTCGTTGTACTGTTGTCCTTACTTTTGCAATGGCAATAAAGTTGAATGTAATCTAATTTGCACCCCATTATCCCAGTATAAAGATGACTTCTTGTCTCCCTCCTTAAGGTCCGGATCTCTTCAGTTTGTTTTCAATCCCAGAGGAGTTTGGAGATCCCTATGTCTGATCAAAGAATTCAAATGAATCGTTCTGGAGTCTGTGGGCCTTTGGCTTCAGGGAGTCACAGCCTGATTGGATTTGCCACTTCCAGGACCAATCCTGTGTAATGCCACTGACACCTCCCTAAAGCAACACTGTCATAGTCTGTTATCTGGCTCAATATTCTCCTATTGGCATTTTCCTGTCGGTGAAGAGCAGGGGGCATTACCAGCAAAATAAGACAAGTGAGAGAATATTTCCCCTTGTTAGTTCCAGCCAGCAAGAACGGGAGGAAATAAATTGCATTGACAGAAATACGAAGCGGCATTTTTCTGCAGGGAGTCGACTGTAACAGCACCATATCAAACTGTTTGATCCACAAGTACAACAACACTTCATCAATTATGCTCCGAGACTAAACATGCATGCTTTTCAACTCTCACAAGAACACTCAGTCTGTTCTGTTCAGCTTGTGTGTTTGAGTCTTAATATCAGCGTATCATAGAATCATGTACGTGTTGTATTTGTTTATGCGAGAACATAAATCATGAAATCTCTAAAGGCTGCTCTATAACGGAGCTCTTTTAGGTGGAAAATGAAAAGTCTATACTTTTTATCACTCGAGCATGGTACCTGGTATATGGAAGAGAAAAATAGTCCCATTTCCCCCTCTTGCATTTGTTCACCTGAAATATGCTGCAAGCTTAAAAAAAAAGGAGATAAAAGCTTTCTTGGAGATTATTCACAGCAGTCTGTCAATTGTAATTATGTTATCTTATAAGTTTCCCTCTCAGTTGATATTCTCCCTGATCGTAGTATATGTATTTCTGATCCCTTGTGAAAATGTTCAATTTTTCTTTCACAGAGGGCAACATTTCAATAATGTAGCTCCACGACTGCTAATCTGATGTGATTTTAATGATAGTTTTACATTCCCAACGTTTTAACAGGGACCGTTTTCACACCAGTTTTTTGTTTCACACACCAAAACAGCTGAGACTGTGCTGGATTTGTAAAAATAATATACTAAAGCAGCGTTGATATTAAAGAAACTTAAGTACAGATGTTTTATGGTAACCTAACTTAATATTGCGAAGTGACAAGAGGAGGAATTAATATAAAGTGTAATTACTATAAAAAGTGTTTTTTTGTCTTTCACATGACCTACCACCATTATCTGCAGCAGAATGGATAAGGGGACAAAATTAGCAAAAGTGATTTGAGTGTATGTACATTTTACTTCTCTCCTTTTGCTCCATGATTTATTCCATATTACAACATTCTCATTAAAGAGCACAGCTGGATAGATAGTAAGTACTCTGTGTAATGATATACAACGTGATGCAAGGCTTTTTAAATAAAAAATGAGATATTAGCCAGTCTGCATAATTCTTCTCTGGATGGGATGCAGGCTGTGATGCAGTTCTTTAGATCACACCATAAGCCTTTAAACTCTCATGCAGGGGTCTTCAACGGTTTTGAGGCCAAGGACCCCTTAGCTGCAAGAGGACTACCTACTGCTATTATATATCATTGTGACATAATATTGAGTTGCATATTATACCGGGTCTACAATAACGTCCAGGGTGGCCTAAAGCCTTTACATATCTTGCACATCTCAATATTCCTGGACAATTATGTACAATAATTCCTGCAAAAATAAAGAGTTATTTATTTGTATTCACTGCTGCTACTTGTTTTCGTACTGTACACTGCACTACAATATAATTTGTACAATCCACTGATGAATCTTTTTAACCTAATCTGACTTTTAACCTAATCTGACTTCTACTTAACAATTGTATTTATGTCTGTAAATACTTTTTTTGTGGTAAATACATTTTTATTTATGTCTTATTGTGGATATGTTACTTATTAATTGTATACTCCTATTTTTCCTTGAATGTGACTGCAACTGCAACACAATAATTTCCTGGGGGATCCATAAAGGATTCTGATTCTGATGATTCTGATTTAAACTTAAAAGTAAGCTACTGAAATAATAATTTTTGACATGTTCATATATATTCATACACCATGTTTTAATGTTAACATCCTTAAGCTTAACTGTATCTATGGATGGCTACCTTGGTGGTTACCTTACATTTAGGCCACTAAGCCTAAAATCAAATAAATCGGCCTATTCACAAATAGGCCTATTTATCTTTGCTAAAATATGTTGGATTCATGTTAACATGAGTTTTAGACTTAATTTGATTGTTGGAAGAAAACAAATCAAGCCATTATTTGGTGCCCCCCCTGCAGTAAGTCTGAGGACCCCCTAAGGGCCCCGGACCCCGTCTTGAAGCTCTCTGCTCTAATGTACCTGTAAACCTCCTCAGTTGATCAATGCATCAATTCCATTGTTGGGCAGTAACACATTACTTGGGAACGTGTTACAGTAATGTGATTACTTTTTTGTTTGAGGGATTACAACTTTTAATTCAGTAATTACATTACTATTAGTCTCGCATTGCCAGACCATCCTCCACAGCGCAGTGCAGGAGGGTCTGGCTAGTCCACACAGCATTCTGGGATGGGAGAAAAACATGCTCTGGTTCATTGGCATTTCTTTAAACCAATCACAATCATCTTGGCCGATTAATTTCACCATAGGGTCCTTTGCACCATGCCCTTGAGCCAACCACTACCCCCAGAATCTTTTTTCCCTTGGTCAAACATTGGGCATAGCACTATTAGCTGAATGGCTTAGTGCAGGCGCTAATGGAACCAAATGCATATCGCGTAAATTACCCCACTAAAAATGCCCCGAATGGTAACAAACGTCAACAGTAGTGCAAATGGGTTCTGAACTCATAAAACGAGGCATAGGAAAGTTTGCAAGTACACCAGGAGTTTATTTAAATAACACTTGCCTCTCGGTTGCTAGTGTTGCTAGCTAGCGCTGCTCTAGTGATGGTCAAATGAAGCTTCACGAACCACTGTCTTTATTTTCTGAGCTCACTAGATGGCGCTCTCGGTTCATGGAAAAATGTTAAAGGAATGGCAATTCAGTGTGTTTTTAAACCTTTGTTGAACAGAGAGCGCCGTCTAGTAAGCGCAGAAAATAAAGACAGTGGTTTGCGAAGCTTCATTTGACCATCACGACGCTGCTCTTCAAAACTGAGCCACTCCTCTTCACCTCACACCTCATTTCTTCTTCTCTTCTCACCATCTACTGTATTGCTGGAAGACACTACTGGTAATGTAAGAGCAAGAAGCAGGGAATATTGCATCGATCTCATGATTGGTACATAAGCATAGAGGAGTGTCGTCTTTACACACTTGTCCACAACTATAGAATTTCAGCGCTCGTGCTCATTTCTCCGACTCGTTTGAGGCTGTTTTGTTTGTACTGACAGTTCTGCTCTTGGACTCTGGGAAACTACCACTGAACACAGCAGCCTGTTCCCAGGTGCAGTCGTATCAAGGCTTGCACAGGACAGTGATGTTTGAACACCCTAATCCTCAGCCTTTATTCTTCTCAAACTTCAATAGGCGCCGCTGTTGCCACTTCCCCCCCACAACAACCGCCTCTGTAATGTTTTGCACACAAACCGAAAAAAGAGGGCCTGAGTGCTGGAAGAAACATTTGTTAGACCTTCAAGGGGAGCCGAACCTGCTTGATGATAAAACACTGTTTTGACCCGTCTCTTTGAAGAGTGTTACAATACATGAACTGTACCAAAAGCTTGAGCACACATACGCTTGTACAAACGCTCTCATCCACACACACACACACACACACACACATGGGTATACATACAAAATGATGCATGGAAAAGATGGATAGCAGGAGTGAGTGAAGTTCCTTTTTGCAGCAACCTTCAGATCAATCCAAAAACAAAAGGGCAGGGTTCTCGCCCTATCAGTATAACAGAGTCTGTTGACCTTTTTAAATGAGTGAAAGATACGCTAAGGTAAAGTAAACAGTGGTTTGTTTGTAGCATCATGGCAAGCTGTATTGATCCCTGGTCTTAGTAAAGGTCATGCACTCGAGAGGTGATTGTTATCAGATAAGCAAAACAACGTTTCCGTTTTTCGGTGGCGAAGGCAGACAATGACATTTAATTGTGTTGGCGCCGAAATATTTCAGCACATTTCAGTTTATTTTTGATTTCATGCACATATTTGTGTTATGTACTGTACTTAAGCTTGGCTTTGGCCGGACATCTGCGCTGAATCAGCAGTAGAGTTGTGTGTGACAGCTCATTAGCTAACGAGGGCCATTCTAATTTCTGCTAAATAGCTATTAACTGCATGGAAGGCAGCCAGAAAGGGATGAATGTACTCTCAGCAGTCTCCATGTTGTGCATTTCATGTATATAATGCTGTAGTACTTTGGCAATCAGGTCATCATTGTAGCGCTTGTTTTCTCTTTTTTCTTTAAAACATGTAGTCAGGTGGAAAAAGTCCCACAAACACAATCCAAGTATCTGTCTCACCGTCTGCCAATTTCTTTCATTCTTTCTTTCTTTCTTTCTTTCTTTCTTTCTTTCAATCTTTTCTTTTTGGATCTGGAGCTCAAATAATTTATAACTGCCAAATTGTTCGAGAGGCATGTACAGGTACATTTTGTCTCACTCTCTGCCGGGGACCTGTTCCATCTTTGTTCTAAAATGTGTGGGCGAGCCAATCTCAAGTGAATATGCAAAACGTTTACAAAAACTGATGTTACCCTGATAAAAAAAATATGAACATGTGGATGTAATTAATTTGGGCTCCTAATTGCTAATTTAACTTTCAACATGGTTTAATGACAATTGTTTTCAAAAAGAGCATATTGAGGGGTCTCAGGCTATCACTCTCATCTGGTGCTTGTTGCTTGCTTGTTGCTTGCCTGCTTGTTTGCGTTTCCAAATTTGAATTTTGAACTGTCAAGATGACAGCAAGCAAGTCAAACTCAACTC
Organism: Etheostoma spectabile; assembly: GCF_008692095.1. Classification (NCBI taxonomy): domain Eukaryota; kingdom Metazoa; phylum Chordata; class Actinopteri; order Perciformes; family Percidae; genus Etheostoma; species Etheostoma spectabile. The sequence goes on along the minus strand of NC_045734.1, from coordinate 7,435,240 downwards.
CAGACTTCAAATCATCTGTTCAGAAAGTCGCATGTGACATCACAGATCCTTTTTTCCTAACACTGTATGTATGACATGAAGCGTTTTCTGATGCCAGATGTGAACAGCTGTCCCTCTAAACTGGATGCAAACATAATCTGGATGCACGACATACGAAGGCCTCAGAAACCTACATTTTTAATCCCAAGACTCCTCCTTGCATATGAAGTCCCCTTTTATGTGTGATTACGCATTACACATTTACTGCCACAAGGCATTATTCACTTTAAAAAGCCATAAACAGTGTGCAAGGCGTTGTCTTGATAATAAGCTGACTGACTTGGCTGCTGTGTTTATCTGCCTGAAGTTCTACATCTAAATAAGCTTAGTATTTTAGCTGCATTACCAGTTTTTGTAGTTTTTTTTTATACCAACAAATCAGAAACGTAACAGTTGGATTACAGAACCTAAAGCTGCTCCAAAGGCGACACGTCTTTTCAGCAACAAGTGTCAAAATGTCAGGAAGTATTGTGTGTGATGTCGCTCTCTAAGGGGCAGAGGGTGGAATCTGATGTATTAAAAATAATCCGGTGCACCGCAAGCAGGCACATTTTACCCCATTGTATCTAATTGAATGACAGACAGTGAAGAAAGGGCTTTCACTCATAAAGGGACAGACGAGCTTCCGCGGAGACAAGGAAGTTGATGAAAATGGAATGAGTTATTCTTTCAAGGTCTTTTAAAAAAAAAAAAAGTTTACACATGAAATATTGATCTAGACAAAATGTGACGTGATAATGACCCTCTGCGCTGCCTGCGGTTTGGCTGTGTGTGCTTGCCTCTGGCTCATCTCTTCGTGCTGTTGTGAGTCCTCTTGACTGCTGCTAAGAAAGAAAGAAAGAAGCCCATCAAACATTGATGAATGCCACTCACTCTCCACCTACTGCTTCACTGATTTGCATCTCTGTCCTGGCGCTGATTTCCAGCTCCGGGACTTGCAGCGGGGACTTCAACACATAAATGCACATCAATTAAACTCGGTATGATTACTCATATAAAGCGTTTAAAAACACACAAGTATGACACCCATACACACACAAACACACACACACACACGCACACACACACACACACACACACACACACACACATACAGAGGAACACATTGCCTTATTACTAGTGCTGACGATTAAAATATTGAATCGAGATTCATTACTGTCACAGTTAACTTGCAATCTATTCTAAATGTCCCTTGGTTTCTTTTTGTCCCAGTACAAATAAAAAGACAAACAGAGTAAACAATAAAAAGTTGATAAAAAAAGGAGCACAAAATGGTGAAAATAACCACTGGATGGGAAAAGGGTATTTTACAATAACAATTAAATGCACCAGGAGACTGGCTAGGCCAGGTGGAGTCTGTTTTTGAGAAAACGGCAGCTACAGACTGTTGTTGGAATCCTCTCCAGTTAAATACAGTCAGACTTGACATCGTCTAGCTGTCAGCTGCATTTTAACCGGTTTTACTCCAACTGCTAGCTAACGGTGGGCTAACGTTACCTGCTGCTAAGTGTAGTGTTGACTAGCGTCCCGTGCAGAGATGTCTCAGTTCTCTTTAACGTCCATTTTCGAAGCATCAGAGAGAAGAGAAGGCCTTTAAGTGACACCTAATGAAGGCACCGAAATCCGCGTTGCCATTTGGTCCGGTAGATAACAGTCGTTAAGGCATCGGTGCCCCAAATAAAAAAAAAAAAAAGGATCTACACGATTCACGTGGATGACATTTTCCCATGCAAAACGGAATTTTTTACCAAAAAGCGACAAATTTGCAGCTGTGTTACTACTCTTTGGCCAACTCGCAAGCCCAAACAAGTGTGTGCGGCGTGCCTGTTGTTTTGCTTCCGGTCTAGCTAGATCAGGTGTGGTGTTGTAATTTTTCTAACGTTATTAGTTTTTGCAACAGCATGTGAAAAAAAACTACGTTTGCTAGGCCAAAAAGAACGTTAATCTCACAACAAAAATTGACGCTGTTAAAAGGGATTTAACAACGCGTTTAACTGACAGCACTACTTATTACAATGACAAAGCTGTTAGGGCCACCAGCTTAGACCTCTCTGAACATGTCCTGAGGGTAGATTATTTACCACCGAAGCACTTTGCCATTTTTTTCCTGCTGCGGGTCATTGAGTAGAAGAGGTCCATCTCACAATGTCAGCTTCATGCACATAATGCGCCATGAGAATACATCTCTCATGTCCAATGAATGTTAGTAACTCTGGGGAGCAAGAAACAAACGTGAAAATATATTGCTGGTTGGCAATCTGACCACCACCATCTACACCCAAACACGTGCTGATTTGAAGACAACTATCAATGGATTTCCACTGACTGATTGGTGGGCTTGCTGTCGACGAAGTACACGGGGCCATACAGTGGTAAGAGCGAATTACGTTTAACCACGTATGCAGCTAAGTAGCTCACACTGCTGTTACTACTGACTTCTTTTAATATTGTATGTGGTTTTGGTGGATATGTTCCACCAAAACAAGTTAGCATCGCTACATGTAGAACGTAGCTCCGCCCAAGAAGATTGTGATAGTTTTAAAGGAATGCAAACAACCCAGAGTGTTTTTTCCTCCTATCCTGGAATGTACACGTGTGTGCAGTAACCAGACCTTACTACACAGCACAGGTCTGGCAACGCAAGACTAAATTTTGGGTAACCTGTGGCAAAGAACTTGTGATTTACAGACATCAGCAACAAGACACCTACAATTACAAAAGTGTAATAATTTGTACCTGCCGTTAAAAAGGATACCATCTGTGAATGTGGTGGCCTGTTTGTTTGCCGGAGAAGTGATCACACAAAATATTGTCTACAGGCAAAGACCGAGCACCCATCTTCTGCTGTGACTGTGCCAAGGTTGACACACATTATTCCAGCACATGAATGTTCTCTGTTTTGTACACAAGATTGAGAGAAAAGAGAATGAGGCAAACTTGAGTCCTTTTAGGTGGTTTTAGTCACTCCCAGGAGAGATATTACATCCCCCAGATCTGAGGATTAGGAAGCAGCGGGAGGGCCTTAGGGCATTCGCTAAGATGTCTAAATCTGAGACGCGATATGGCTCCTATTAGATAAGCAAATGTGTCTGTAAATACATAATACATGACTGCCAGAGGACTTTGATTGGCTTGTTTTTGTACAAAGAGTGCAATTGAAGAGTGAGGCGGTGTCTTGTAGTGCCTGAATGAATACGCTGTGAAGGACTTAATGGTTTCGTTTTTTTTTTTTTGTTGTTGCAATTTTCTGTTTGCTGAGCACCAGTTTGTTCAAGGGAAAATGTGGGCTGGGTGAGAGTGAAAGGCAACATCATCCTCAGGGCTTCAAAGCAGTCCCAATCCTCTGTATCACCGTCTTCAAGCCCTTAACAGCAAATGAACACACAGCACTGGGTGTCTGCTGTTTTGAGTGGCTTGATGACATGTGAAACTGTCCTTGTAAAGCAGAAGGTTTCCGACATCTGTTTCTTGCTGATATATACAAACTTTTATAGCAATGACAAATTATCTGTGCTCCCAGGGTGGGAGATGAGTAATGTGTGTTAACATGAATTGGAGGGCTGCATCATTTGAATGTGCAACAACAAGAGGATGGAGGTTTCTCTACAAGCACCAGCCTCCATTACAAGGCTTTACTAATCCATCCATGCAAATCCATGTCCAAAATGCGCCTTTTGTGTATAATCCCGACACAATTTCTGTGGGATTAGGATTTAGTAGAAGGACAAAAATGATTGGTGGAACACAGTACATCAAAAATATCAACCAGTGTTGTGTTCAATTTGTTGTTTATCCCCCACCGCCTTAATATATTACATCACATCAAAGAGCCTCCCAAGAGTGAAAACTGAAGAAGGTGTAAACAGATTCTGTGAATTCACGTGCTGTTACGACAGTAACATATACTGTATATTGCAGAACCAGAGAGGTAGTCTGCTCGACCATGCAGATGAAATTACTCTTAACAAGACCAGTAGCAGTTTTCTTGTCTAACTAAGGTGGTAGCTCAGTCTGGGAGAGTTGGGTCCGGAACCGGAGGGTTCCTGGTTCAAGTCCCCGTATGGACCACAGTATGGAGTGTAGAGTGGTAGCTCAAGAGATGCCAGTTCATCTCCTGGGCACTGTCAAGGCACCGAATCTAACTCTCCTCAACAGCTCACAGCGCCTGCTCAGCAGTTGCAGCCCACTCACTCTGACATCTCTCCTTTGGTGCATGTCAAGGACCTGAGCATGTGTGTGTGTATTTCCGGCCTGTGAAGTGTGGAAATTGTAATTTCCCCATCAGGGATCAATAAAGAGTATGAAATTACATTATTATTAACCCAGACTTTTTTTGATTTTGTGCATTTCCCAGGACAGTTCAAAATGTTGGCTACTTTTTTACATTTTGTTGGGCTTTTGTTACGATTAATCATAAAGGTATTCTATGTTCACTAGCAGGCTTTAGAGGTGCCCGGAAAGAAGGTTTTGTTACCTTTGGACTAGTCTATAGCAATGACGTTTCATTTCAAGGTTTTGTTCAGGTGTAGCCGGAAATTACGCCGGACGTCCCTCATTTCTACCGGATGTCCATCACTTTCCGCTTCCTTTGTGTTGGCATTCTAAACTCCGGGTGGATATATGTGGACTAGCCAGACCCTCTTTAACTGAGCTGTGGAGGAAGGTCTGGCAATGCGAGACTACCTTTGGACAGAGCTAGGCTAGCTGTTTCCCTGTCTTCAGCCTTTATGCTAAGCTAGGCTAACTGACTAGCGCTTCATATTTAATAAAATTGTGAGACACGTTTCTGTATTGACAAAATGTAAAGAGAGAAAATGCAATACACTGCAATTAAAAAAAGACAATTACTGTCAGTGCCCCTTCCCTTCCGGGGGGAATGGATGGACAGGCCTAATAGGGTGAACAGTCTGCTTACAGTACATTTTGAATGCACTACTGTGATCCATCTGGGTACCTCCCCAGGGACGGCCATCTTGTTTGGCTTATGAACCAGTGAATAACAAAGAGCATTGAAATGCTACCAAGTCTGAGTCAAATGAAGAGTTTATGAGCAGGGAAAAGGGGGTTATTGATTTCCCTGAGGACAGGATGGAAGTTTGCATTATAACCTTGCATGCAGAGACTAATCTATTTCACACCTTTTACTTTAATAATGTCAACTCTCCTAAAAGGTTGTTCCAAATATAGAACAGTGCATTGTGGTGTCATTTTCTTTCTCTTTCTATATTTTTTTTTTAGTAGGTAATTACGGAAGCTTCTACAACCAAGGGGCTCTGCTAAGATAATCTCCTGCTAAGCTTGAGGCAGCATGAAGACTTTATTTTCAGAGCATAGCAGTTTGTCTCTAGCTGCAGGGTAAATGTCAACTGTTTATTATTATTCTCATAATGTTCTCATGTTATTATCTAAAAGAAAGTCCCGCACACTGTAATTGTGTCAGGTACATTGTGTGAGAAAACAATGCCCAAAAATATCCGTTCTTTGGGTAGTAGTTCACTTTGCGATAATGGGTTCTATTTTTTGCGCAGAGGCTCATCTTAAGAAGAGGGGTACCAGCTCTGGGGAGGTTCAGGGCCTTCACTTGAGGACACCACAGCAGGGTGGATATTGAATTATTCTAATCTCTCTTACAGTTAAGCTCTCCCTCAGGATTCAGATTCTACAGATTGGTTGGTGGGAGAAACGGATACCTGGGTGCTCCATTGCTGCAGGGACACTACAAATCATCGGAATCTTTTTTTCCGATCTCTCTCCAGTTTCAAGTTGCAGGGCAACCTACAGCTTAAGACATTAGTCACAGGGGAAAGAAGAAGTACGCCAGCCTGTGCCCGTTTCCTATCATCTCTCAACAACACGAGGATGATCTGCTCAGGATTAGTATGACTCCAAGAGGAAATTGAGCCTGCAGTGTGTTACATGAGAGGAAATGTGCAACATGCTGTATGTATACTCTTTCATAATGAGGCTTTTAGACAGAAGACTGGAGTGTCTTTCACACCATTATGGCACAGGAGACGGATGAGCCAGCCTTCAAGCTATGACACCTTACGCAAGTCAGAGTGACATAAAGAAAAATCTCCAAGAAAAAGCCTTCTATATTTTATTCCCCAGTGCCGCCTGATTTCAAGTTGATGTAGAATTATCTCTGTAAAAATTGATTTAACTTATTATTACGGGTCTGTGCTGTGTACCCCAACACTATCCTCCCCATGCATATATGGGGTCTACAAGGTGCTGGGACCTTACCCCCAGCAGCCAGGACTGCAAACGCTAAGGTAAGATCAAAGCAGTGGAACCAGCCCTGGGCATCATCTGACCTGAATTCAATTAAAGCTTTACAAGCAGATCAAGGGAAGGCTAAAAGAGAGACAGAGAGAGAGAAGAAAAAGGTTTTTTCAGATACCTAACATTGTCTAGGATAAAAGTGGGAGCAAGATAGAGGGGGAGACCAGGAGAGGAGAGAGAGAGATGAAACATTACACACTTGCTCTCTGACACACAAGCTCAATCTTTCCCTCCCTCCCTCCCTCCCTCCCTCCCTCTCTTCCTCCCTGTTTTCCTTTTCTCTCTCTCTCACACACACACACAAATACATACATACACACATACACTATACCAAACCCATAGGTCTTGTTCGTTTACTCAGCCTGTGGGCAAATGTGACTTTAATGAGCCAGTGCTGAATGGACATTAGGCAGAGATTCTCACACTGGACCACTGGCTCCAACAGCCCCGCTCTGCTCTGGCATTTTTTGGCAGCCACTTCACAGCACGGTGTCAAGTTTAGTTGTTAACCACATGTTCGAGGAGCCGAATGGAGACATTTGCTTCGCTGATGCTCAAGTGTGCTGACTGATCACCATTCAAACCACAGTACGCCGCGGTTTCTCAAATTGTTTGAGAACACAGGAACACAATCCATAATAAACAGAGGGAATTGAGAAAGCCATAAACAAATAAACATGCCTTGGGGTCGGTTGCTTGGAATTTTTGGAGAGAATAAATAGGGCTAAACTGCAAGCAACACACTTAGCTGTGCATGCAAGGAATGACTGAGGCATCCGTGATGTCAGAACTGAAGGTGTAAGACCCTGAATGCCTTTAGGGAGATCTGATACATCCCTACTTTCAAACGTTGTGGTTTTTCAAATGACTTTCAAGTGCTTTTGGTATGGGCTAATAAAAAAAAGACGTGCAACCAAATGTGTTTCAATTGTTTATTTAAAAAAAAAAAAGGATCCAACTAGATTAGACTATGCTGAAGGATTACATATGCACCAGACATACGTTTCACGTTTTAATAATTAGGCTAAGTGTTATCATGCGTGGCAAATGATCAGATAAGCAGAAAGCCAAAGCATAAAGGCTAATAATCACAGACATCACTTTCTCCATCAGTTGTTGCTGTGACTTCCTTTCTCTCCGCCCCCTCAGCAGCTCTGTCACTTATCCGAACAGCGGTAGCTGATCACCGCAAGAGAACCACGACGTTGCCAATTTTTTTTGTCTTCTTGCGCGCTCCTATGAGGGTTTCGATTTTTACGATATCACCTGAAGGCAGCAACCGCATGCAACTCCACCTGAACCGCTGTGGAGGAGAGGCGCGAGGCAAACCATAGCCCACAGCTCTCCACTGTATCAAGACACCAAGTGGGATGCCTCTGAGCGGATCGGAACAGAAGGCTCTGAAAACTGTGAGGGACTGAAGAGGAATAAGGTGACGGATTCTCACAAACAGAAGCTAACCTCATCTGAGACATGCTCGCAAAGAACATTTCCCAAAAAACTGCCAGGATTTATGTGAAGTGAAGTTTGGAGCGGCAGCCGGGCGATTACCCAGCTGGTCTGGTGAGTAGCCTTGAGTATATTTAGAACACACAGGGCTCGTGATTTTGTGTCTAAATGAGGTTTAAATGACTCTTAAAACTTTGTGCTCAACTCGGAGCACATTTTAAACGGGCGTGAGTTTTTCTGCCCGACTTGTGCCAAACAACCAAATGTGCAAATACGCACGCTTAGCGCACTCAAATGCACCTGCACGCGCGCGCGCACACACACACACACACACACACACACACACACACACACACACACACACACACACACACGCATACACACACACACACACACGCGCGCGCGCGCACGCAAGAGCAGTACAAGTTGACAAGTTGTCAAGCTGCATGGAGCACACAGGCTTTCTGCAGGCGCACCAGCTGGATCATTGCAGTCCGGGCAAGAGCAGTGAGACAGCGCCATCAATCGCATATGAGCCACACTCCTGAGCGCTTGTAGAGGGAATGTAGTGCAGCTTTTGGTCTGAGAAGCAGTCAGGATGGCTGTGTGTGAGGAAAGGGGTTAATGGGATCAGTGCCTTCGGGGCGAGGGTATAGGCTACTTCCACCATCACTCAGTCACCGTGCTCCCACGCCAAAATACAGATCCACGAGGCGCACCGCTGGCCACTACATGTCCAAGCCCTGACTGCAGCCTATTGTTAAAAGACGATAACATGGGAAGAAGACAATCTCTAGCATTGATTTTTTAAAACATCCGAATTGAAACCACACGCGCAAGGAACTTTGTATTTGCAATGTATACATTCATCATCGTGAGGGAAGCACTTTTATTTGCAAAATAGACTTTATCCACATTTTTACTGCTGACAACAACATTATGATGCGAGTTCACGGATCATTTTTCAGCACAGAGGGCAACAAATAATTGTCTAATTGACACCAGATGTAGTGTTTTTTTGTTGTTGTTGCTTGCCACCAGTTTAAGGTCAGAATACAGGATTCACCTTTTTTATTTTCCATAAAGCGGTTTGGGCTGCAGCTGAGGAGGTGAATATTGGATTCACGTTAGGCCTATAGTCCCATTTAAGCAGGGCGAGGTTTTATCCTTTGTAAGGTCTCACGTGCCGAAGCCTAACGTCAGGACGACCTTCGTGTAGGTTATTTAAGACATATTTATGGTAACGATAAACAACGATGAAGCTAAATACATTGAAAAAAAACTAGAATTCACAAGGAGAAAAAAAGTCCCAACATCTCTAAATGTCAATGAGCAATTTGAGGGGAAAATACATTATAAAAATAATAGCTATTTCATCTACTCATTTTATAATCAATATGCCATCACAAGTGATGGAAGTCATGGTGATCCAGTAAAAATACACTCATGGGCTACTGGGGTCCTTATTGGTTACGAGATTATGATTAATTTGATTTAGTTGAGCACAGCCTTTTGGCCTTTTTTCCGATTATTTTTTCCATAATTTACAATGGTGTACTGCCAACCACAGTAAATCAAAGTAGTTTCTAGTCTGCCCTGGTCCTGGGTTCACACAGCGGAAAGGTTTTATCCGGCTATCAGCCGGTAAGTAGATCCGGACGTACGCAACGCGGAGAGATACCAGGCGGCTCCAGTGTGGGAGAGAAAGGGAAGGAGTGAGGGAAAAGACAGCGGCTGCCTGGTAGTGGTAGATGGAGTAACGGAGAGGCGACAAGTCCACGTATTACCATGCCGAGATTTGGACTACATCATAAACTACATGCAAAATTTCCAAATATATGAGATTTATAATAGAAAAGGTACGTAAATCATTGTTTTTGTACGCGGTGGTCCTGTAGCTCCTTTAGCGTTTAGCTTCGGCATCTGTAACGAGTAAAAAAAAGTTGAGATAGGTTAGGTCGGCTATTGTGAGCTGCGGGCTGTGAAAGAAACCAGTCGCCGCTGCTTTCTCTACCTCTTTGGGGGAAGTTTAGCCTCAGCAAAACACTTGGTTTAGTGTCGTTTTGAACTGTACGGTGGTTTTATGTCATGTCATTTACCATTGCAGTAGTTAAAGCGTTGTTTAACGTTTTTGTTGGAAAAGTGTGGAGTGTTTTTTTCAAGCCAACCTCTGCTCAGCGCACTGCTACCATCGTTTCATGAAGCGAATGGCATTAGTTGGGGGATGGGGTTTGAAATTAAACAGTCTGGAAGCACCTAGCTAACTTATTTTCTTGAAATATTGTGTTTTGTTTCTTAATGAAAAGAGGTCACTGGTTAGAGGTTGCGGAGTTAAACAGAATTGAGCAAATGCTAAACATGTTGTGTTGTATGTGCATAAAAAAACAACAAAGTAGAAGTTTTAGTTCAGTTGGAATTTTTACAATGGTCGCCCACAAGCAGATGGTTCTTTTGTACCTGCAGGCGACGTAGTCTCAGATTTAAGGTATTTTCAGTTAGACTCTGTCACTTATTAACCCCACGTAACGCACTAATAACTAAACCGCGTGTCATTTTGACACGCTAAAAGTACATGGTGGTTTTATTAACAGCACTTATGCACAGACATAGCAACGTCTTGCTTTTATTTGTCTTTGTACGGACTCACGCGCAGCCCGAGACGTTGTTAGCGGCTGTAAACGAATGAATCTGCAATTTTAAAGCAGTTCCATAGTCGTAACTCGACGACATAGAAAAGAGCACCCTTGTATTTAATTTAGTTATAAATCCTTATTCTTACTGGCAGAAAAGTCAGTTTATTGAATTAGATAGTTGTTTTTGCTTGTGTAATCTTTTTTAATTTTAATTTCATTTATATATTTATTTTCATATACTGAGTGGGTGAGCAGAAATGTAATTTTTAATGCATTTCTATACAATGCAGTATTAAATGCGCAGTCTTACATTGAAACTGTTTTTGTACCGGAAAGGAAATGAAAGATTTACAGATGTTCTTATTGCCAGTTCTTTCTCGGAGCTCATTAAGCAGATGTTTGGATAAATGGTGTTCCGCTGTTAGGAAGTGCACATATGGCATCTTGCACTGTGCAGACATCTTGTCACCTGACTGACCGCTCTGCTTTTATCTTATTACCACATGAAACCTATTTGGCTATTCATCAGTCCAGCCGTCACTTGTCATGACATTTGAAGGAGTCTGGGAAGGTGCAAAGTGATGAAAGGAAGGCCGTTTTAAGCATTTACCGTACATCTTTTCATGAGAGATGTTTGTAGAAAATGCTGATTTCATGTAGTTGTTTGCGAGTTTGTATTTGATTAATTGTAATTACAGTTAATTTGATGCACTTAAAGCACTTGCACGGTACCGTGTTATAATACTAACAATTCTATTTTGTTTGTTTCCAGGTGATTCTGTGAAGATCACGGTACGATAATGGGTAAGCACTTGGTTTCGCTGCTTGTGCTGCTCCTGCAGCTCCTCTGTGGCTGCGCAGGGAACCCAAGGATGGCGAGGGCCCCCTCCATGCAATTCACCCACTCTGTTTACAATGCCACCATATATGAGAACTCTGCTGCTAAGACTTACTTGGAGAGTCACACCAAGATGGGGATCTACATCACAAACCCAGCCTGGGAGATACGGTACAAAATCATCTCTGGAGACAATGAGAACTTATTCAAAGCAGAGGACTACCTGCTGGGAGATTTCAGTTTTTTGCGAATAAGGACCAAAGGAGGCAGCACTGCCATTCTGAATCGGGAGGTTAAAGACCACTACATGCTGATTGTTAAAGCTTCAGAGAGGAGCACTAGTTTTGAGTGTCGCACTAGAGTTAAGGTGCAGGTACAGGACACCAATGATCTGAGGCCTCTCTTCTCCCCAACATCGTATAGCATCTCGCTGCCAGAGAACACGGCCATACGCACAAGCGTGGCCAAAGTCACGGCAACGGATGCAGATATCGGTACCAACGGAGAATACTACTATAGTTTTAGGGAGTGGACGGACATGTTTGCCGTTCATCCAACAAGCGGTGTAGTGACGCTGACCGGCAAACTCGACTACACTGAGACAAAGCTGTACGAGTTGGAGATCCTTGCAGTGGACAGAGGAATGAAGCTGTACGGCAGCAGTGGTTTCAGCAGCATGGCCAAACTCACAGTGAGGGTGGAGCAGGCCAATGAGCATGCACCTGTAATCACTGCTGTAACCTTGGCCCCCTCAGATGCAGACCATGACCCCACCTATGCTATTGTGACAGTGGAGGACAGTGACCAGGGACCAAATGGAGAGATAGCCTCATTGAGCATTGTGGCTGGTGACCCTCTTCAGCAGTTCAAGGCTGTGAGAAGCAGCCCCGGGAGCAAGGAGTATAAAATAAAAGCTGTCAAAGATGTAGACTGGGACAGCCAGCCTTTTGGATACAACCTCACTTTACAGGCGAAGGACAAAGGCAGCCCACCTCAATTTTCATCTGCTAAATTGGTACATGTCACTTCTGCACATTTCAAAGTGGGCCCTCCTATATTTGAAAAGGCCGTTTACAGAGTCAATCTTAGTGAATTTGCCCCTCTTCTCACACCTGTCACTATGGTAACAGCCGTGCCAAAGTATCCACAGCTAAAGTATGCCTTTAAACACAAATCTGACAGGAACAGATTTACTATCAATCCCGATACTGGCTTGATCAGCACTTCAGGACCAATCAATGCTGATTTTGCCCCCCGGTTTGAGCTAGACGTAATCACCAGTGACAAAAACGCGGCAACTAAAGTAATCGTTGATGTGATTGATGTGAATAACAATGCACCTGAGTTCCAGCAGACATCATACAAGGCCAGTGTCGATGAGAATGCACCTATAGGGACCAGTGTGGTAACAGTTAAAGCCATTGATTTGGACACAGGCGATAATGGCTATGTGACCTACAGCATTACCAACATGAGCCCTCAACCATTTGTCGTTGACTACTTCTCTGGTGTCATCAGTACCTCAGAGGTCCTAGATTATGAGCTCATGCCAAGGATTTATAATCTCAAAGTCAGGGCATCAGATTGGGGATCCCCTTACCGGAGGGAGGTGGAGGTATCAGTCACCATAACATTAAATAACCTGAATGACAATAAGCCCTTGTTTGAAAATGTAGACTGTGAAGTGACTGTGCCAAGAGATCACGGCGAGGGAGAGCAGATAACAACTGTGTCCGCCATAGATGCTGATGAGCTGCAGCTAGTGCGGTACCATATTAAAGCTGGGAATGATCTTGATCTGTTCGAATTGAACCCAAACTCTGGTGTGCTCTCCCTGAAGCACACGCTGAGCGAGGGAGAGGCAGCTAAAGTTTCCTTTCATAGTTTACAAGTCATTGCGACGGATGGCGAACGCGAGACTCAGCCAATGGTCATGAACATAACTGTCATCACGGCCCGCAAGCCCGTCCAGTTAAAATGCGTTGAAACTGGTATCGCTACCATGTTGGCTGAAAAGCTACTTCAGGGCAGCAAAATCCACACGCAAACTGAGCCGGATGACAACTTTATGGACTTTCACTCAGTCAACCGGTACGCTCCTCAGTTTGCAGAGTCTTTCCCCAGTGTTATTGAAGTTAAAGAGGACCTGCCTGTTGGGGCCCGAATTGTCCATTTAAGTGCCACGGACTCAGACAGCGGCTTCAATGGGAAACTAGTCTACGTTATTTCAGGAGGAGACACAGAAAGCTGCTTCAAAGTAGATATGGAAACCGGTTGGCTTTTGGTTTTTTCTCCTCTGGACAGGGAAACAACAGACCAGTACACCCTCAACATTACAGTTTACGATCTCGGCTTACCACAGAAATCCTCATCACGCCTTTTGGGCGTTAAGATCCTAGATGCGAACGATAACAGCCCTCAATTTTTGCAAGATTCGTATTCAGTTGAAATAAGTGAGAGCACACCTGTCGGGACGGAAATCATCCAAGTGGATTCAACAGACAAGGATCAAGGAGATAATGGAGTCCTGAAGTATTCAATTTTGGGAGGCACAGATCATTTTGCGATCCATGAGGAGACCGGTGTCGTGACTGTGACCAAGCCGTTGGATCGTGAGCTCCATCCAGTTTATGTCTTGAAAATCGCCGCACGAGACCAGGCAGTGACCGAGCCACAGTTGGTGTCCACAGTGCCTCTTAAAATTACCTTGGAAGATGTGAATGATAATCCACCAAGATTTGTCCCCCCTAACTATCGCGTGAAGATAAGAGAAGACCTTCCTATCGGTACTGTAATTATGTGGCTGGAGGCTCACGATCCTGATATGGGACCTTCCAGTCAGGTACGATACAGCCTTATTGATAACGGAGACGGGAATTTTGAAGTAGACAAACTCAGCGGTGCTGTGCGGATCGTGCAAAATCTAGACTATGAGACAAAACAGGTGTACAACCTGACGGCAAAAGCTAAAGACAAAGGGAAGCCCATGTCCTTGTCGTCAACCTGCTTCATTGAGGTGGACATAGTGGATGTGAACGAGAATCTCTACAGGCCTTTGTTCCGGTCATTTGTGGAAAAGGGATTTATAAAAGAGGATGCACCTGTCGGGACTTTGGTGATGACTGTATCTGCTGAAGATGAAGACAAAGACCAAGACGGACAGATTCGATACTCCATACGAGCTGGATCTGGCCTGGGGATATTTACCATAGATGAGGAAACTGGTAAGTCTCTTTTCTCTGTGTTACTACTGGCTGTGTGAAGCTTGTGTTTTCCTTTGAAATATGGATGCATGCGCTTGAAATAATTTGCATAAGGAAAGTTTCATGCAGTTAGAGTTTATTCAATTAATTTCATTGTGTGGAACAATGAGGTAAGGAAGTCTTCAAGGAGACGGGTAAGGTTCCTGATTCCAGTCATTTTTTCTCTTTGGGAGAATTGACGGCATTAGCAGATGGACCGGCTATCTCTTAGACCTGTGTGGGCATTCTTGAGTAGTTGGGGTTATAAGAAGTTTCTAAGTGGTTTCACCTCCTCATTTTGCAGCCGTGCTCTCACTGTATTAATTCATACTCTTTTTTTTTTTTTTCTTGTTTTAAATACTACTCATTTAAAAAATGCCCATGGTTTGTTGGAGCTAAGACTCAAACATTCTAATAGCATTTAGAAATGTAACGTTTTTTATAACAGCATATAAAGGCAGAATTTGCTTGCAGGTTTCATCTTATGCTGCTGAAAATATGTTAATACTTGCTCAGCTGCCCAGAATGATTTTAACAGCTGACTCAAATTAGCTCAAAATAAGCAGTCTGGAATTCCAGGAGTTCCTACCCAAAACCTGGCAATCACCTCATTTGGAAGTTTTGAACTTGGCTCGCTGCCCTCCTTCTAAAACTTAGTAACCACATTCTCGAGCAGCACCCCCTATTTGAAATTACATTTTTTTCTCTGCATTATACATATTTAATATCTAAATGAGGCAGTGAATCTTAATGCATAATACATAGATTTTTCTTGGCACATGCAACCTCAAAGGTTCATATCTACATAAGAAAGCTGGAAATGCATTTTTCTAGTGTACTGCTGACCGGTACCGTTCTAAAAGTGTTTTATATTTTTAGTTTATTAAGAATCCGATACAGTATGTGAATTATTCAATAAGTTGACAGGAAGTCTCCTTGGTGAACCTATTGGGAAATAATTGCTTCTGTCTGGTACATTTAGTATGAGGAGACAAGCCTTTATGAAGAATCTGTCCTACAGGGCTGTGTGTCAGCTGTGGTGTGTCTGTGATTGTTTCTGTGGTAGTGGTTGGATTCTGATTTGTAATGAGATTTTGTTTTATGAACAGACATGCTGCGAGCTAGTGACTGCATTTGCCTTCGTGCAAGAATTACAAGTGCTGCTTCATGATGTTTTAGTCCAGTTTCTTCATATTTATGTACTAAGTGGACTGTAATGGAAGTTGAATTTGCAAGGACTAGTATAGATTTAAGATGGACTGCAGGGCTAGAGTATTAGCCTTGATAGGGCCACATGCAGGCCAGTGGTAGTCCATGTCTAACTTCAAATCCTGTGTAGGGTTACAGAGACAGGGAGCCTGGTCTGATCTTCTACTTAATCCCAGAGGCCTATATTAAGTGATTATCTGGAGGTGCAATGATAGGATTGTCCTGGGTTGGGTCCTGTTATTATGGATTACATCTGAGGTCAGTAGACAACTAAATACAGCCAAGGTGGTAATGCCCCTCCTATGATTTCACTAGATGACGGGTGTGGTTTGTAAGACTGCCATATACATTTAGAATATTTCCTTCTAAAAAGGAAAATATAAGCGGGGGTGCACTCACCGCTTATATTCAGCTCTGCAGCTGCACGTTGTGAATCTAAACCAGAATGTTCTAAAATAGTTACGAAATTGTAAAACAAATGAAAAAGCGGTGTAAGGAAAAATGCCAGGAGCCACACACCTTCAGTCATGGAATCTTTTTTTGGGCTGTGAGGGAGTGAGGGAAGACTGTTCCAAGTATTTATCTGTACTACTTAACACTTGGATTTCTTCACCCGTGCAGTTTTTTTTGTTAAGATCAGTTACATCAGTTTGTTGCCTGATGTTGTTTTGGTGTGTTTGTTCTATTACCAGAGTATAAATCACTATTCTTAGTTTTAGCTATTCCTCTTTCTGTGGTATCCACAATAACACAGTAACTATACTAGTTTGTGGGTAACAGAGTGTTGCTGTGAAAAAAACAAAACATTGCACTCTGTGGTGTTTGATGCTAGAAGTAGGCCTAGTGAGTGAGTCTCCTAGAGTAGGCGTATCTAACAAATCTGAACATGGGTTGTGTTTTAGAACAGGCTTGCCTGACGTTCCCAAACCACACAAGAAACAAACAATGTTATTTGTTTGTGAGACATTGCGATTAAATTTAAAAGTGGTGATTGCTGTTTATTGAATGCCATCATGTTCTCATTTACATCAATGCCAAGTAAAAGAAACCCTTTTATGCACACGTCTTTACCAGATATGGTTCCTATTCTGTCAGACTGCTCAGGGAGTCCATGGCAACTGTTTGCCTGGACATTCTCTGTGTTATTAAAAGCTCTGTGGTCACTGGCTCAGTGCCATCTTAATTTAAACTTACTCTTATCAAGACTCTTTTCTGGGCCTCTTCCCATGCTGCTGTAGACCAAATTTACCATTCCTCGCTTTAATTGGAAAACTTGCTAATAGTCAAAGCGAATTTTGACTGACAGGGACCTAAAAGACTCAGAGCAAAAACCTGGAACTTTAATGTAGCCTACTGAAATCAACTGCTCATGTTTAACATATTAACCAACTTGGAGATTCAGCAAAAATAAAAGATGGACATTTTGCTGTTGAATATAAGTCTAGCATTAGCTTTTAACCCTGGTTTATTCAACCAATCTTGAGAAATAAATCAGCATCTCATAGTTTGCAAGACGTTTGAGTTATTTTGCCACCCACCAGTGCACTTTGTTTCTCCACCATTTTATGCTGGGTAGGAAGCATTCACTTTACTCGTGATGAGGGCTTGTATGCCAATTGGCTGGCTACAGTTTTACATGTTTGGGCCCTTGAGGTCAACCAATATGGATTTTCAAGGGCTCATGCCAATTTTGAAGAGGCAAGTGTGGCAAATGGACAATGTATTGTCCTCTTCAGAAAAGCTATAAAACCACAGAAAACTAATTTTAAAGATAGCTCTTTTAGGCTAGACACACCCTTAACTGACAGTATGGCTGCAGAGTATTCCAAAAGAGCACTGCATACTGTATGTGGGTCTGTAGTGAAAACAGTTGTAAGGACTGTAACTCCTTGTGCAGGGCCCAACTATAATATCAGTCTTGCACATAAAAGCTCAAATCAGACTTCCAAAAGAGGCAGTAGTATTGTGAACCATTGAAACAATCCTTATCATTATGAACCTAATCAAGTCTCCACTCCTCCAAGTACACACCTGACTCACATCCCCCCTGACACACCTTCAGACATCAACCAAAAGGGCGAGGTGTTTTTTTTAAATTTATTGCCAATGAGTAACTGTCGTTTCATTTCCTTATGCTGGGATGACTAAGGCAGAAATCAAGACACTGAGCCCTAATTTATCAAAATCTCCAACTAGACAAATGCAGAAAAATGGAAAAGTCAAAGGGAAAGAGCCAACTTTACATAAGGCATTTTTCAGCCCATTTAGATAAACCATTGCACAACTTCATCTCGGCGGCAGGATGGAGTATTCTTAGGTGTAAAATGTCCTGAATTGAAGGGTGTTTGACAGTGACGTCCTTGGATTTGCTTTTGAGCAAGGGAGCCACACACCTTCAATAATATGAAGTTAAGAATGTCTGTAGACAATCGAGGAATGATGGGCTGTGCTTGATTGGAAATAAAGGAAGTGTGAAGGTACATTGCAAGTTTTATTCTTCTATTTATTACCTACGTATATATTATACCTTAATATCTTTCTCCTATTCTCCTAGGTATTGAATGACGTTAACATGAGCATCAGGTCTAGATGGATCAATCTGTTTTAAGCCCCATCCCACAGGAATAGTATTACCTCATGACCTCTAGTAATTTTTAATAATTACGAAGGTTGTCTATGATCTTAATCCCATGCGAATCGGCCATGTCTATAATTTGTAAACATTCCACTGCAAATGATCTACCATTTTTCACCAAAATCCGAGGTCCTGTGATAATATTAGTCCCTTGCGAATTGACATTTCTGTGATTTGGCATGTTGTATATAATTTTTTCAAGGTTGTTGTTACCTCATCATGGCCAACCAAGTTTGGACCACTGCCCAAACGGAGACCTCCATCCCTGAGTTGACACGTTCCCCGTGGCTTCGTCCGAGGGCTGACGGTGATGCTGTGTGGGTACCCTAGTGGCGTAAATGATAGGGTATGCGCCTCTAGTAACCGCTACCGCTATACTGCTGTATACTACACTATATGTAGATATACGAACCAAAGTATGCCACAGGGCAATCCATTTGAGCGTCTCCACTTGAAAGTAAAGAGTAATTCAAGGCTATATTGCCGTGGAGGTGATGGTATGGAGCTACAACACCCAACTTACTTTGAACATGTGCTCAAAAGCAAGTTGTGTCTCAGCTTGAAGTGAAATTATCCAGTATACAAGGTGACCAGAACAGAGAATGTCTAGATTAGACGCAGATGCTGATTGTATAATATATGCATTGCCCTTTCTTGTTGGATAATATATGCATTGCCCTTTCACTTGAATCTGTTTGCAGCCTGTGCTGTAAATGTGTTCTCTGTTTGACAGACAGTTTGATGCATACTAACAAAGTCCTGTTAGTGTGTTTTCCATTCCCCAAAAAATTGCAAGTCCTTCACTTCTTTCCCCATTGTCTTTCATTAAAGGTAAACAGATTCTTGACAATAAGGACAAGGTGTATGCGTGTATTTGTTTATGGTCAGTCAGGCTGTTGCCCACTGCCCCTGATTTTCCATCCAGTGCCTATATGTTTGAGATAAAAGTGGGGACAGCAAAGTGGCACATGATTCCAAGTAATCTTTGCTTGAGTGCTGTTACTGTGGAGACGGGACCAGGAATGTGCAGCGGGACGAAGTTGATTGTGGGCTTGCTAAATGGAAAACACACTTTCCCTAGTTAAAAGTATGTTGTTCTCTCAGTCGATTAAATCTTTTTAAAGTAACGTAAGGCTGCCTTGTGCAGAGGATGTGCTTCATTATGTGTTAATTATTGTCATGCTAACACTATCATGAAGTAGAGCTATACTCTCTATTCCTGTTGATATACTGTGGATAGTACTGCAGAGTTTTCACTTTTAAAACAGTGTTTTTTTTCAGTGGCCCCCATGGAACATTTAAAAGTCCAAAAGGATGTTACGTACATTTGCTTATTGTATTTAGGAAAATACAATGCTCTAAACCCGGTTTCATTAAACAGTTTAAGTTTGTTGTTATTTAATACTTCAAGCCACTGGTGCTAAACAAAACCCCTGACATGAACCGCATTGTAGAGCATTACGGAGCACAAACAGAAATGATATTTTGAAAACATTAGCATCTTCCACACAGACACATTTTCAGCATCTTCACCAGGGGCTCTCTATCTAAATCATGGCAGAGATATAAGCCATACCGACATGCTCTTATCCTGTTATTCAAATTTCAGCAACTATTTCAAGCATTTCATGCTGTCTGGTACTTGACAAGAGCCCTGACCACAAATCCATGTAGGGTGCAGTGAAGTGTCTAAACAAGTGTGTACCAAAAACACCAATAATTTGGGTCAAATTGGGGGGAATTTTTATTTAGTTTTTATCTACGCTTAATTTTGCCAAATCTCTTAAAGATTAAAACTTTAGAATGTGGACACAACAACATCCCCACCTTCATAATATAATATAACCTGATGACTTTGCCTTGCTAAATAAATAGTTTTGAATTTTTGGGAAATTTTGCCTATTCACCTTCTTGCCGCAAGTTAGGCTAGATGAGAAGATCAATACCTCTCGCGTTGAACTGGTTGATAAGAATATCTTATCTTAGCTTAAAAACTAGAACAGGTGTGAACTTCCAACCCTCTAATTAACATGATATATATCCTTAGATAAACTGAAGTGTAAAAACATCAGGTTGTGTTTTTTTACAGGGAGTTGTGTTTCCGATGTTTTTTTGGCTGGGCATAGTTTTGGAGTTGTTGTAACAGTGAGGTTGCCAGGAAACCAGCAGGGACTCAAGATATATAATGAGGTAATTAGTAAGCTGCAGAGGTACTAGTAGGTGGATTTTGTTACCATACCTATTTTAGCAGTTTCCCCCCATTTCTGTCTTGAAGCTTATAGTGTTTTATTGTTATAGTGTTTTTTTTTGTCCTTTGTTGTGTCTGTTCGAGAGGTAGCCTATCGATCTGTAGTCACATTCTATGATGATTGGCTTTGCTTCATGGGTGAGAAGCCAGCAGGAGATCATTTCCTGGTCAATGCAGTCGCACCTGGGCAGAGGACATGAATCTCAACTCGTATGAAGGGAAAACTGTTTGCTTTGAGCTCAAAGTCTACATCCTCCTTAGGCCAGCTGGGGTTAACATGTACATTCGGAATAGAAAGAGAAAGAGAGAGAGAGAGAGAGAGAGAGATTTAGTGTAGGAAGATAGAAAATGATAGAAAAGGAAGATGAATGAACACGGACCCTGTGTTTCCCTCATTGTTACCAAAGGCACAGGCAGAGAGCTAGGAGGTATTATAACTACACCTAAATAATACTGTGATATTGAATCAAGGAGTATTGCTCTAAGGCCTCTTCAAAGGCCTTTGAGTCCCAAAAATGCTATCTCAACTGGAAATAATAGGCAATTTTCTGTTAAACAAGGAAAGAAAAAAATATACAGACACATCACAGAAATGTAATAAGTCTATCAAAATATTTTTTCAGTCTCTTTCCGAGGCTCATTGTCAGTGAATAAAAAAATGCTTGTCATGTTTTCTCAAGGCAACCTTTTACATTATCGCTTATTAAGACATTCTGAGCTCATTATCAGTACTGGCTGTAAAAAAAAACCTATAAACTATACACTATACACTGACAGACTCAGTGTTCTCCATTGTTAGGCTGGTGAAATGATGGAGCTTGTCTTGAGTACCATGTTCCCTTTAGCCAGCTGTTGACAGCCATTTCTCTGTCGCTACTGACAATATACAGCGTGCACAGTAATGCGTGAAGTGGAAATGGCTCACTGGCTCAATAGTCTGGGATATTGAATGAGATAAGATAGACAATGGCTTTTGTGTGATACTGTATCACCATTATGATTATCTCTGAGACCTATCAGAAGTGGCTATTTCATATTTAATCTTTAGTACATTAAAAATAGCAGCAACCCACACATAGCAGCACTAAACAGCTTTCTTTAGGGCAAAAAAAACAGAGGGAATTAAGGGTAGTGAGAGAGCCATGACATGTACTGTAAGCCTGTTCATAGAAATACATACGTATACATTTTTTTTGCATGCAAATCAGGGCTTGACATTAACTTTTTAAGGCACTTTTCCCTACAAGTACATTTACATTTCACTTGTCCATGCACAAAAGTCACTTGTCCGGGGAAAGATTTCTTATTTTATATATTTTTTTGAAATGTTTTGCTAATGCAGAATTTGAACAAACCGAAATCATCCAAACAATATCAACATTAATACAATTCAGTTGAAACAGTAGAAACAAACATGTCCCAAGAATAGATTTCTCTTTCAACAAGAAATAAGGATCTCCAGTCTCCATTATATGAAGTAATACTTTGCAGTTTTTTTTTGTTTTTTTTTAAGATTATGTTTTGGGCATTTTCGGCCTTTATTTTGACAGGACAGATGGAGACATGAAAGGGGAGAGAGAGGGGGAATGACAAACAGCAAAGGGCCGCAGGCTGTAGTCAAACATGTGCCCTCTGCATTGAGGAGTAAACCTCTATAATGTTTATGGGCGCCTGCTCAACCAACTGAGCTATCTGGGCACCCAATACTTTGCACGTTTAATTACAGTACCAGTCAAAAGTTTGGACACACTTTCCTGAATGAGAAAGTGTGTCCAAACCTTTGACTGGTAGTGCACATGTTACAAAAAAACACAAGGTACCTGAAATAATAGAACTTTATGCTAGTGAGGTTTTGCTAAATCACCTAGCTAGGATTGCATAATGAAATATTTGCCACTCATGCTAAACTGCATGAATACTGCAAACTCATATTTAGTTTGAAACTATTAGTTACTAAGAACTTTGGAAGGACACACACTTAGCAAAACCATTACACACAAAATTAGTAATAGACTTATGAATAGACTGCGCAACCCAGTCCACATGCATTTTTTTATTCACAGTGACTTAAGGTTTTAAGAATCTTTTGCCTTTGACTAAAAAAAAAACTCATCGTATTGCACCGCTGTTATGAAATCAATGCTCCAGACAATGCTTTGAATAATACAACAACAAAACCTTGGACCATGCTTTTTATATCTATGAAATTTTCAAAAGGTTTCAAGCATTGCAACAGGCTTGATGTCTTTGAAGCACGGATCTTGGCTACAGATGTCTGGGAACTTTGGGATGATGTGATATTAAGTTGCTGGCTAACAGAAAGCTTACTTTAGGACTATTTCTATTACACCAGGCCCTACAATGTGGTAGTGGAATTTGAAGCATTTTGCCAGGACTGCAGAGAGAGAAGAGGGGATAAAGCACTGAGAAAGTTAATGTAAGCATGTGAGTGAGAGGCCTGAGAAGGCTGAGGAATGTGGGGTATGGGTGAGCGGAATTACCGGAGGTAGTTCAAAGCTAACTCCAATTTCTCAACGGCAGAATGAAGGAAGTCAAGGAAGTCCTGGCGTACGTCAGACTGGCAGTATGCAGTCACAACATTTCCCATAGCAAGTTCCCATAGTTGGTGTGAAATAAGAAAATCAGCAAGACTGATAATCTGGAATTTGTGAGTCTTAATCTTGTAATGGAAGCATGCAGTATATTTAGTACATTTCTTTGTTTCACTTGACAACTTGTAACATGCTGTGAGCAGATTCAAGCTGATTTTCAAAAATAAAATGTCACCCTCTTCCAACTTTGGCTTCACTGTCACTGGAAGTTGTTATAGAAGAAACTCATTGTGAATCTGTACATAGCCTTGATTTAGGTACAATCATATATAAAATACCTGTTGGTCTTGATAAATTGAAATCCTTCTTGGGTGTCTGAAGGCTCCACTACACTGCCACTGTGCTCAAGTAACTTTGAAGAACAAAGCCAGAGGGAAAAGAACGGAGCAAGGAAAAAAAAAAACGGAAAGCAAATCTGGGGCACAGTCTGTTTTTTTTTCTCGTGGCCTACGGGCAGGTTTTGCTCCTGCCTCAGTGGGTAGGTTAGGTATAAGGAATAGGTGTGGCAACTAAATTCTTCAGATTCGTCTCTCATGTGCTTTGTTTGAAACTAGTCAGCCAAAGTCCTTGACAATTAGCTTTTCATACTCTGTGCCGTTTTACACATTTTAGGTCAAGTTGTTCTGTTTTTGAGTCTCTTCAGAGATAAATATGGCCAAAATTAAGTTTTAGTGTGCAAGTTGGCTGGCATTTAGTTGGAAAAGGCAAATTTGTGGTGGACAGTAACGTTCTTCTTGCAGCTGCAGTTGTATTCTTGTTGCCAGTTTTTTAACTGCAACATATTAAGCTATCTCCTTTATGCTGACAGAGACAGGGTGAAGAACAGTGAGCAAAACGCATGACACTGGAGAAAGTAGACTTGTTCTGCTAGGCTGGTTTCTGCCAGTCAAACACATGAGCATTCAAGCATGGGCTTCTCCTTGGCACAGGCAAAAATATTTCTCATACTTTCCCATTTGTCTCTTATTTTCTCTTGTACTTTGTCTTAATAGCACTCTGCTCTACTGTACCTCCTACCCTCACACCAACCCCTTTAACCATTTTCACCTTCATTCTTATCTTTAACATTCTCTATTTCAGTTCACCTTTTCCACCAGTTCCCTCTCTAAAGGTGCCCGAAACATTTATCTTCCTATTCTTTTGTGTTTCTGCTCTGGATGCCTCACATTCACATCTGCGTTTCTTATTTATGTCCAACAATTGCAATTTCTTTCACATGGTTTCTTCCATTAGGGACACACTTCAAGTTGTCAGCTTCAATAACATCATAAATTAGTCAATAATGTGTTATTTATTTCAAAATAATTGCGAAAATAAATTGCATTTTATTGGGGTTGTGCAAAAAAATCAATTCACATTTGTATCGCGATTCAAGCTCTACAGATTCAAAATCTATTCATAGAATTCCAAAAATGTATTCATAATTTTTATTTGATTTAATTTATTTTTTTCATTTTGTTATGGCGTGGATACTATCACATGGGAAAAGTAACTACATTTATATACTGTGAATAATTTATAAATCATAAATCGATTTTGAATCGAATCTTGATTCTAAAAATCAATATCGAATCGTGACATTTTCTGAATCGTGCACCCCTATATATTTAGCTGTGTTCCTCTCTGTGTTAAGCCATTAGTTAAATATACAGAGTCATCTACTTTGCATTCTTTATGTACTGGTCGATGTTGTTTTTCGCCATGGGGTCCTTGACTTTAGGAAACATTAGGGAGCTACCTATTTTCCCTTTCGTGCATACCCCTCTTATTACACAACTCAAGCTATAATGATGACTAATAACAAGACAGGATCCCAGGCCGAAAATGCAGGGATGCCAAAGTAAAGCGCGGCGAGAGAATAAATGAGCTGTGCCACCAAACTCCCCTTCCGTGTTAAAATTGAGAATTTTGTGAGAAGCCATTTGGAGTGTTATCTCTTCTCTGAGAAATCTGTCTTTACCCGAGGCAAAACCTCAGAACCTGTTGGCTGCTCTCAGTTACACTCCTTCCTCGCAGTTCATCAAGTTACAGTGGGTAAACACAGGCAGCAGCAGCAGCAGCAAAGAGATGGTCTATGTAAACTATTTGACCTTTTGAAATGTGTCCTTATGTGAATGGTTTCGTTGAGGCTCCCTTATCTGGGCGGCCAGTTAGTATGTTATAGATTCAGTCTGGAAAATGAACAGTACCCATAACCGCTAATGATATGGGTGTGCTTAGACCATCATTCACTTTTATTAGTTTACAGATAATAATACAATCAAATAAAGCCATACATTTCCATTCCACTTATCAAGGTTATGGAGGTATTGCAAATAACACAAACATGAAAATGGTTGTTATTATAGAGGTTGTCAGGGTTTCCATTGTCTGAAAGATATCTGTGTGTATATTGCCCTTTGCTGCCTCACATGTGCAAGTAACCTAAATAATATGGTCCTTTTCAATATCAACAGCTCAGAGGATTTTTTATTTTGTCTGCACTGACTTTTAACAAAAGAAAATCATATGAAAATGTTAAATGCATTGCATTATTCAGTTTGTTGACAGTGATTGCATTGAATAACTAATCAAGGTAACTGCTATACTATGACATCCACATGCCTAACAGTTTTCCCACTTTTTGTTATTGTTAGATTGTTGCTTATGGCTTTGCATAAGGTTCACATTGTGACACTTTTCCTGCTTGCATTAAATAATTCAAAAACCTTAATCTGGTTATAATTGAATTATTAGTGGTCATGTAAACACATTAGGAAGCCTATAACTTTTCACAAGCAAACTAACACATAGCCTAGGCTTCAAACTGAAACACACCTATTTAAACACACACATTGAAAAAGTGAGGGCTTGTAAGTGGGCTCGGGTGGGAATGAAAAGCACTAAAGCAAATTCACTTCTGTGAACTTTGCTCTTAGCTTTTCCTCAGAAAGAACATTCACACGGCTTGCCAGTTTCTGCTATTCAAACATTTTAACAAGTGTTCAAGTTGAGAGGTCAAGCATGTATGTCTGCATCCAACAGAACATTGTTTTAACAGTTAACCAATTACATAGCATTTTTTATGGCATTAAAACGTACCTTGTTGATACGATTGTTACACCTCTGGTCTTTTGCCATAGTGCATTGGGTCATAATTACTCAAAAGACCTTTGTGCTATTTAACTCTAAAGCAACATTATGTAACATTTCCCACTTCAGTCCTCATACAGGTTGTCTAATTGAAACTACAACTTGAGTCAGGTTGCGCAAGCTGTTGTTCCAATGAGACAATCTGTAGGGGGACCAAAGCGGGAGCTGTAGTTCCGATGAGACAACTTTTAGGGGTACCGAAGCAGGAGCTGCAATGAGACAACCTGTAGGGGTACGGAAGCGGGAGATGTTACATAGTGTTGCTTTAACTGCATTCAGACTTTCCTATATTCTCAGTCAGTCCCATAATTTCACATAGCCCCCTTAGTTCTTTCAGTTTGCCAAACTGACCCATCCTCCACTTTTCCATTTAACCATTGTCAACTTATACAACTCACAGGTCTCTGAAAGCTCTTTTGTTTGCGCAGCTGAAGGCTACAGCCCCACATGGCAGTAAAAAAAACTTCCCTGCCAGTGAATGTAAAAAAGAGTACACTGACTGGTTGTTGTTAATGTACCACCATGACATGTTTCAGTCTAAGTGCCTTGAACCAACCTCCTATATCCGCTTGCCCAGCGGCAGCTGGTGTTCAAGCTTCTGTTCTCTTCATTGCTACAAATCGATCTCAGAGGTCACAGATAGTTCAGGCAGTGATGTAAAACTCATGGCACATGTTCCCTGACAGACCGCACGCTAAAGAGTATGCTTACGTCTTTCCCATGTCTCAGGTGTTATCCGAACACAAGAACTCTTGGATCATGAGACAACACCTCACTACTGGCTCACAGTCTACGCAATGGATTGCGGCGTGGTGCCGCTCTCTGCCTTTGTCGAGGTCTACATCGAAGTGCAGGATGTCAACGACAATGCACCGCAAACCTCAGAACCTGTCTACTACCCCTCCGTGATGGAGAACTCCCCTAAAGATGTGTCAATCATCCAGATAAATGCAGTTGATCCAGACGCCAAGGCCAGTGATAAACTCACCTACAGGATCACCAGCGGCAATCCCCAGGGTTTTTTTGCCGTTAACGCCAAGACAGGTAAGATTGCTGTTACTGTATCGGTTATTCCACTATAAATTGCTTCCTCAGAACAGGAAGTCCCTGCTCTGACTCATGAGGTTATATTGTATCCCAAGAAAAATGGTAACCTTGAACATGGCTGCTTACCTTGAACAACTACAAAGAAATCAGCTCAGACTCAAACTTTGAAGGCTAGCCCTACTTCCAGTGTACAGTCTACATATTAAAATTAATAGCTTGTTGTACGATCACAGGTCACATCCTATTCTTTTCATGTAAGCAGGGGTTAGTTGGGATATACTGACTGGTTCATCCAAAGCCAGCAGCTTTAATTATCACAAATATGGCAAACATATATAAAGAATTATACTACATATAAAATGACTTTGGTCGAGGGTTTTGAGATGTAGTGTAATGCTTGGCTGACAGGCTAGGGAGCTGCTGTGAGGTTCCTGTTCCCTTTCTTGTGAAAAGGGAAGAGCAGTGTGAACACCATATTTTAGCCCAGGACAGGAGTGGGTTGAGCCTACAGGGGTTTTTTCCACTCTAACACTCTAAAGTGTATTCTCATATGGTACTCTGCAAATGGTGTGATGATTAATATTTCATTGGAGTCTTTTAAAGTTGCAGGAGCCGGCTATGTTTAGTTGAATAGCAGTGAAAATACTACATGTACATTCTGAGCCTCTCCGTATATGTTTTCAGATTTATTCTTGCAATGCTGGACTGGAGTGTGAATCCATTGACGAATGTGTTCTACACGTGTGCATAGACCCTCTCAGAGCCATTAGCATTGTCAATATAACAATATAAGATAAATCAAGACCAACAATCAGTTAATGTGACTTAAGTGACTTCCATTTTGACTAACATAGATCACAGTAGCAACATGAGATGGCTAAACCATGTATGTCTCTGAAAGTGCCATTTACTAAATTAGTTATTCTTTCTTACCTAGCTTACACACAGCTTTGAATGCATTAAACTGAAATGAGGAATGGGCAGTGAAGCAGTTGCTCCAGTTTGTCCTCACTGACGTGTGTGTGGTCCTGTTTCCCAAGGTTGTCACATCAACAAACGCAAGAGTTATTTTTGTTGGAAGTGGCAATGTGATTTTTTTCTGACCAAATAAGGATTTATCATGTAGCATGCCTCCCAAACAAGCCTCACTGTAGTACTGGGCACTCCCCAATGGACAGGAAAAGAAAGAAAAAATAACTGATAAAGAAAAGGGGAAACCTTAGGTATGCAGACACATAAGGTTGGTGTTTCATCTGCATGCATGACAAGATCAGTTGACATTATGCTGATAAGAACTTTGGGGGGCTGAAAACGCAAAGCGCTGGGAAATTGAATATTTATCTTTTGACAAAGCAGTCATACATAACGTAGGCAGAGCTCGAGCTGTGATGAAAATATCTTTACAATCATGAGTCCTTCAGTGTATATGTGTGTTTTTGCCCTTCTATGGACGAGGACCCTGTGACATTATAGGACCATAACTGGAAAGGAATGTTTACGCTGAAGTAGGGATGTAACGGTATGAAAATGTAACCTCATGGTTATAGTTACCAAAATTACCACGGATCTCGGTATTATTACGGTAGATTTAAAAGTGTGTTCAATATGTTCAGAAAGCACTGATAGGCCTACACAAGCTGAAATAGTTTCAAAAAGCGTAACTGTGTTTGTTATATTACAAAAATATAGGCAATAGGCTTGTAAAAACTATTGAAAACTGGCTACTGAACCACTGGCCTGCTGTAGGGTGTCCGGTAAGAACTAGAACCAGAGATGTCTGAAGATTTATTTACAACTCCAACATGAAGTTAACTATGAAGTTGTATTTGACGTTACATGTGAAGTTGGATGTGGTTCTGAAATGTAAGCAAATAATTAATGAGGACATTAATGAGCATCTGACTTACTATGAATGTTATTTACCAAAACTAAATGTTATACCAGCACATAACAGGAAACATGACTAAGAATTACATTAATTTCTCTGTAATAAGTAACATAAATGTAACGTATTTCTCAGTAACAAAAACCGAGAATAAGCCACATCTATTACAGCGCATATATCCAAAACGGAGCAAACACTGTAATACACCTTCAAAAGCTAAGCATGTGGTGTCTACTGGAGATTGCATGTTGCTAGCAAAATGGCCATACACAACTTGAATATCAACACGTGGCTGCACAAGTAATATTAAACAATTTGCTGTGTAATATTAATCTATCAGCTATTCAACAAGTCTGAAAATGGGAAAGAAAAGAAAAAAGATAAAGAAAACTGTCTGCTACGTTCTGTCCCCTTCTCCTGTCTGAGGGCGGTGCGCCTGCGCGGCAACTTCAGGAGCTTTGGATGAAGCTGGGAAGGCTTAAACACAGCGTTTCCACACCGTGGTAATCCACCGCAATAATAAGGATATTTTAAAAGAAAACATTAATTGTTACTGTCAATATTTCTACCGTGGTTAATCGTTACATCCCTACACTAAAGCAGCAGATCTCAAACTGACTGGCTTATTTGGTTCTATTGCATACATAGCTTTCTTTCTCCAGGCCTACGGTGAATTATCACTTATTCAGCAGTTGAAAGTCTTCCTAGCTCACATGTCTAGAATTGGCTGTATCTTTGCGTTTTTTTTCTTTTTTTTAAATACGTGTCAGAAGAGATCTCTAAAAAAAACTGAAGGACCTAAAGGATACTGAAGCATAAAACAATTAGAGCCATTCACGCATATCAAAGCATGTTAAAACTTTTAACAGTGGGACACCAGAGCTCCTTCAGTCAAGTTAAACAAAGAGTGGTTTGGACAAAGACAACTTCATTAAATCCCTGCTTTGTTGCTTTGATTTCCTTTCTTCATTGTTTGTGACGATTGCAGCAGAGAGTGGAGGTAGACAGGTGGGTGGGGAGAGAAAACAAGGAGCCAAGTGTAGCTGCTTACTAGAGAAGACAGTGATGTATGCAGAGTGCCAGTTAAAATGACAGTAACATGTTTACTAGCCAATGTTTTTAGTTGAATTGAATGCCTTGAGGAACGATTACAAATTATATTTTATTTTCTATATCTGTGGTATTAAACGAGATGAAAATAGGCCTGATATCTTTCTACATTATCAACTCAATATGGCATTCCCACCGCATATTACAGGTTTTTGAAAATGTTTAAATTTACATGTAAGTCTCTGTAATTACATGTTCTAAAATTGCATTGGAAGCATAGGCCCTTGGCATATCTACAAAGCTCTACCAAGGGGTGGGAAAAAGGAAAAGACGTTAAGGCCTATGTTTTGTGTGTGGGTTTTGGAACGTGCATGTGTTCCAAGCTAACTAGTTAGCCTTCTATCATGGACTACAGCCTTGTGCATACACTCAAGCTTCAAACACATTTGACAACTTTGCTTGACGCCTTGGGTGGGGTTGGATGCCCTTTTTCAGCACAGACCCACATTGACTCCATAAAGCCCAGGATGAAAGGCTTAGGCCCACCTTATTTCTGCCAAGTAAACAAGTCCTTGATGTTTTGGCTGTTCTGTGACTTTAGTTTGTCATTAAAGTGCAAGGCTAGCTCTTCCCTATAGCAGACAATACTGCAATCCCAACGTCAGAGAGTTTAGAACTTAACGGTTTGATATAGCTTTGCTTTCAAGGGGATTTGAACAAGTAGAGAGAAAACGAGGCAGAGCCATGTGGGGTGAAAATTGTGCCAGTCAGCTGGATATGAATTAAGTGTTCTAAAGCAGTATGACATCAGTGAATTTGAATAATGCTGTTTGGGTCCGACATCTTCAAAGATGAACCAGTGCTCAGTTGTGTGATGGCACAGATCTCATCCCACCCACAGACATGACAACGGCGGTTTTAGGCTCCTAAGCCTTGATTTGGCGGCTGAGAAGAATTGTATTCCCTGGATAAAAGACTCAACAGGATATGGGCTGTGACAGACAGACAGACAATCGTGTGCTCTATGTAAAATGTTTAAATTTAATTAAATTCTGTTTATTACTTGGGTACAAATTAGAACAAGGATGGTTTGGCCACACACACACACACACACACACACACACACACTAAGTACTTTAGACAGTCAGTCCACTAGTAGTTTAGTTTTCTTTCCTATATAGAGGAGTTATTAGAGCTCTGAGCTAGTTCATCTGTTGTTGTTGACATGGGTTGCCCACCTTTTCTGTGGGAGAGTGAGCAGTGTTTATTACCTGGTGAATCACTTTCTCTCTCTCTCTCTCTCTCTCTCTCTCTCTCTCTCTCTCTCTCTCTCTCTCTCTCTCTCTCTCTCTCTCTCTCTCTCTCTCTCTTTTCTCTGAAATGCTGTTATTGTACTTGGACGTACTGAACTTTGAGCAGAGCTCTTATGCCAGAACACGCAAAGGGCAACGAAAGGAACACACACACACACACACACACACACACACACACCCACACACACAGGAAGTTTGGTTTGTCATGTCTAAGTTAAGGAGAGAGAGCTGGAGCAAAGAACCATCCGATAGCTATCAAATCTTGCTGAATGCTCATTTTACTTCCTGTTGTACCTATTCTTCCTTTCCTTGTGTAGTATAAGTACTTTCTAAAGCTTCTCTAATTGTCCCAGTGTTGTCCATTGACTTTTTTAACATAACATAATTAGTCTGTGGTGACCTGACCTATAAGATAATTGCTCAGAGCGCCAAAAGCCTGTTGAAAACTCCACCCTATAATGATGGCGCCTATCTGTATTCGTCACCAGACAATGGTGTAGTTAGCGGACAAGAGCATGCCTTTAATAGGATATGGCTGTCTATACCTGATTATGTTTGCCCTTTTAATGGCAGCTTTCATTCCAGTGGTTAAACCCAAGTAACGAAAGATACACCCAGGTGAATTCTTACGGTCGTATTGAACAATTGCGGCCCATCCTTTTCTTTGCCTGCAGCCAGCAACTCATTGTCATCAATTTAAAAGGAGTGCCGTGGGTAATGCTTTGGCAAGCTTGGATACCTTCGACAGGTTTTATGTGCATTTGTCACCCCTGGGGTTGAATGAAAAGGTAAGGGAAAACAGCCACTGGGATTTCAGCTGCAAATCATCTATTTTTTGTGGGGCTTATATCAACTTTCAGTAACGCCTCTGTTTGAGGGAGAAAACACACACCCTGGTGTTTTCAGTGGTTTACCAAAGCCCCGACCACTATCAGTGGAAGTGAGCTAGGAAATGGATACTTCCAACAACTTCCTGATGTTTCCGGTGATTTGGGGCCAAAACAATTGTTACAGCTCTCAAGAGAGA
>NC_045734.1:7400785-7402586 GCF_008692095.1 Etheostoma spectabile | reverse complement strand
GAAAAATGTCTGATTGTCCTCTTAAAAACTTCAAAGAGCGGCCATGGTGGCTTAGTTGGCAAAGATTCAGTTTCACCACAATATCTTTGAAACCCAGACATTAACGTGACATGATCTTTTTAATCTTGTCATTGTGAGTGTCAAATATTTCCTTTGAATCTATCTTGCCTCATTTTTATGAACATGGAGCAGAAACATTCATTTTGATAAAGAAAATGCTATTCTAATTTTGGGTGGAAATTTTCCTAAAATTCCCCCAAAGACGAGGGATAAACTACCGTGTACTCACCTCTCAACTTTATAAAATCATCACAGGAGAACTGTGATTTATTCAGTGCAAAGTGAAGCCAAACCATTATGTGCAGGGTGTTCAACTTCATGACCTACATGTAAAAAACAAAACAAGACCTGGCCCGGCTTGTTCTTTCTGTGTGAAATGAAGCGTAGTAACTATGACACCCTATTTCTTCCATTAGCAAAGATCAAGTGACACCTTTTAATTAGACAATTGATTGGTTAATTTGCTGGTATGTTGAAAGACAGTTTTATTTGACAATGGCAGACCCGTGTGGGATTGCAGAGGCAGCGCTCAAGACAGTGTATTGACAAATCTGTCACAGCAGAGGTGCACTGCTATTAGTGTTACTGTTACAATAAAGTTGAGTAAATTTAACCAAAGCCTACAGATAAAACTGACATTATGATTACAATGTGCATTGTTTAAGTTAGAATTTTTTATCTCTTAAAATGTTCCTGATCAATTGTTTATGTGGAAGCGCAGTGAGATACCTCTGTTAAAGGGACCAGGTCACTCTTGTTGGTGCACATCCAAATGCATCACCTACTTAAGTGAACCGTACAAACAAGCACTTTAAAGGTGAAAGGTGTAAAATTGCGTTGAAAAAATGAACGGTACAAATGTGTGGACCACTGTGTGTGCGCAAATTTGTAGGCAGCAAAACATTTGACTGTACTTGTTTTGTATTCTTAGTATACTGTTGCCTTCAGGCCCCATTCAAATGGGTATATGTGATACATTGTAGATACCTGGTCAAACCAGAACTTGGCACAGGGAATGTCATTTGTGCATCCTCTTAAGATATTTGGTTTTAGAAGTTTTGTGATGTAGTGACTACTCGCAAGGCTAGTTGGTGAACTGGTGTTGCTGGCAAGCTAACACGCTAACCAGCCGGAAACATACTAGTGTTAGTTACAGAACAATAGCTATTCAAGCTTCTTTGTATTTTTCCTATAATGCAGTTTACTCCCAACAGGACATTTTGTTCTTTGGTTTGTACATAATTTCATTCAACAAAGAGTGTTATTGAAAAGGGAAGTTAAGCTTTTGAAGCTAACGAGCTTGCTTACTGTCAGTTAGCAGGCCCCGGTGAATTCAAAAGACGCAATTACTATTGACTCTGTGTCTTCAAACCATTCCTCTTTGTGGAGCAGTTTATACTCCAACAAAGGAGGTTAAACAAAAGTGGAAGTCAAAACACAGCAAATAAGCAACATTAACCTCCTCCATTTTGGACTCCTTGGCTCTTTCTTTTCTCTCAAAGGTCAGTACTGTCAAGACACATTGCTATTGCTCAACATCACAAATGTGTGGGTAAAACTCAACCAAAGTTAAAGTCAGTGTGAAAGATTTGCCTAGATTTACTTTGCCTTAGTGAGCGAATCCACCTGTCATTCACCGTTCTAACACGGCCGTGACCAACAGACAAAATCCTAGTGTATGTATTTTAAGGAGAGCAAGGCATTAATATATGAACACACATATATCAGTTGTAAAAAAAAT
>NC_045734.1:7397974-7400775 GCF_008692095.1 Etheostoma spectabile | reverse complement strand
GCTAAAGGACTTCATCCACCAATGAACATTGTGCATAATATGTGGTCTCTCCAGTTCTACAGATCCTTGCTAAGGATTACATTTTGCATCAATTATCTGCCCTTCCAGAACTCGCTAGTTCAACCTTCAACATTTTTATGCTCAACTAGAGAGAAGGGAAAATCATTAAACAAGATGTGTAACAAATAGGTATCAAAACTAAACTATTTGCCTGCAATCTCAACATGGGTACATTTCTACCACATGGTCTCTTACTTATCTGTGATGCCTTGTCTTTAATACTACTCAGATTTTATGTGTACATATCAGAATTGACATCCTTCAAAACTACCAGTAAGCACGATGGTACCTCAGCTGCTCCACTGCTTCCAAGCATCCCATCCCTTTATACAACCCCGCACAACATTCACTTTCACCAGCACTTGGGAACCTGAATCCCCCATAGCCCTAAGTCTTCCATGACGTGCTTGTCTTTTCGGATTACAAATAAACCTTGCAGCTGTGAGGTGCTGAGATATCTCGATCCTAATGCAAACATAGCTTCCCTGCTAAATGCCTTTTATTCATTTTCACGAAGGCCATATGTATGTATTAATGTGTTTGTATAAGCTTCTATGTCCTCTCATCGGAGGAATTCTGTGTTTCTGGATGACAGGACAGGACCCCAGTTAGACTACACTGGCATTTAAATACATGCCAAGCATTGCCTTTCTTCTCAATAAAATACAGTCAGTAGCTCTTGTTCAGCAGCATTTTGGAGAGTCGGTTATAAAGAAAGCACCAAACAGCTCCTAGTTTAATGTACCAATCGATCCCTTCTTAAACTCCCAGAGTCCTTTGGATGTTGGTCTCCCACAGTTTTCATTTTGAGAGGATAGATGGCATCGCGAGCAGAGAAAACTGATACTTTTCACAGTGTTGTTTTAGGCTGGAGTAGCAGACACATGACTCATAATGAAGCTGTGAATATTGATATAGCTGTCTTGGGTTGAATGTTGGGTTTTGAGATAAGAAATGTTGCAGTCTTTGTTCATTATTTTCCACACACAAGAGAAATTACTGAATTTTCAAAACATAGTGTCAGTTCACAACAACAATACTAAATATCTCAAGGATATTTAGTATGTTTAGGATAAGGAACAAGTCCTGCCACTCTAGACACCCTGCACATTCCCGTTAGGGCTAAATGTGTGTAGTATAAATATGCGTGTCACTCTAAAGACTGCTAATCACAGCAGTAATGCCTGGGTATGAACCGGCCCAACAATGTCCTAGACTCCTTAACTCCCTCCAGGCCTCCATTTTGGAGCAGTGGTTGTAGCGCTCAAGGACATGGTTGAGAGTGCCACCGCAGCTTTGCTGTTGTTTTTCTCCCCCTCTCAAAACAGCATGGCTATAATTACTGTCGGCCCAGCTCAGCCCACGACTGAGGATGGCTTTTGTGTGTGTGTGTGTGTGTGTGTGTGTGTGTGTGTGTTTGTGTGTGTGTGTGTGTGTGTGTGTGTGTGTGCGTGTTGTGACAAAGGCTGCGGGTTGGAAGTACAGACTAATCTGGTGAGCTTTGGCTTACCAAGCAATCATTTTAAAGTTCCTTAACATTTAGAGATAGAGAGGTATGCACCTTTATTGGCTGGAACACTCTTGCCAGCATAGTCCTACATAAAAGGACCATTCCTTCTAGTGCATGTACTTGTTTTTTTTTTTTTGATATAAGTGGTTGATGATTAAATAAATTTGGAGTTTAGAAAGTTTAGCTTTTTTGCAAACAAGTTGTTTCTAAAAGTGAGATCAGTGCTCGGATATTAGAGTGGGCGGCAAGTCCCGTGGTCAGAGATCTGGCAGCGAGCTGGCAGCATGCCACACAAAAATGGAACAGAAGCAAACAAAAGCAGTTTAAGCCACAACACAACATGCATCAAAATAGCTTTACTCATCCGCAGTGGATGCAACATATGTTTTTGCATTTGAGAAGTTTGATTCTACTCCCAGACATCTCTACATTTCGAAGTGGATGCTGGTTTTATGCTCCATCTAAATTCTAAAATACTTCAACTTTAAAAATACGAGAGAGCAGTAAAATTGAGCTTGCGGTTTAAAATATTTCACCAAGAGGCCATACCCCAAAAGCCGCTAAGCTGACTATTGTAAAGTTGATAAAGTACATATAGTGAATTAATCGATCAGTTTGCTGACAGAAAAAAAATCTGCAACTATTCTGAAAATTGATTAGCCTAATTGTTTAAAGTCATTTTACCAGAGAAACCAATTAAAAGATTAGCTGCTTTTTTTGGTCAAACATGATAGAAAACTGAATAGACTTTTTTAACAATTGTCTGGACTATAACAATGAATCTGTTAATAGAGACAATAATTTCCAGATTAATCAATAATGAAAATAATCATTAGTCGTAGCCCTAGACTACTCAGCACACCTGTGGAACACACTTTATGTGACTGAAAAGTGGACAGACCATATGATCAAAGGCAAATGCTCACCACATGACGGACTATCTGTTGCGTATGAGATGTGTTAAAGAATACACAGTTTGGCAGAAAATGTTGCCGCCCTGCCGGGGGAAGATCAGCACCCTGCTCTTGCCAAAGGCACAATTGCGCCTGGAAGGACAGCCATACACGCATGATATTAATGACATCTTGCCAATCGAACTGTTGAATTATGATACATACGTTTTCTCTGATTAGTATTGATACTGTTTGCATAAGAATACCATAATATACTGATCACTCTAAACAAGATAACCATGGAGCCATTGTCTGTCCTTGTGAAAGGCCCAGGATGT
>NC_045734.1:7394276-7397964 GCF_008692095.1 Etheostoma spectabile | reverse complement strand
AGAGCAGGCCGAGGAGATTCCCAGACCCAATGTGACAAACTGACACCATCAACATTGTTATGACTTTGTATAAATAAGCGGCTGTAGAGAGCTTCCAGTTGGGCATTTTCTGTACTATTCTGTAGTGTGAAAACTGTCTCCTTGTGTTGACAAGTAAAAATGAACTTTGATATAACTTCAATAGTCTATTCTTGATAATGAAATTATTTTAACAAACTGCTTCTCTTGACAATGGAATTTCAGCAGGGTGTAGTTAGTACATGCAACCTGAGGTTCCTGTCTGCTGTTGCTATTTTAACTTCAACTAACCACAGTGCACTAAGGACAATAATCACATTTCACTTACTCTTTAGCTTGACTTTTTTTGCTTGGCCATGCACTCTTTCCAAATTTCCCATGCCTATTTTCAGCGGCAGCGGAGCTATTTTTTGTGTCAGTTGGATAAAGAGAGAGGAGAAGAGAGAGAGGAGAGAGAGAGAGAGAGAGAGAGAGAGATTACACCCCAAACAAAATATGAGTTTGGAACAACACACATACCCATAAATGAAAGACATTCAGCGATGTGCTACCTGTGTCATTAACTCATCCTCCGGTGTGCCTGCTGTTGCAGCAGCAAGGTGTAAATTATGTTTGTGAAATGGGACGTCTCTGCAGTCTTTAGCAAACCCAAATTTCTATTCGCCAGAGTGGCTTTGGGATTAAGGCCCTTCTTTTTGTGATTTCATTGGTTTTGTTGATGCTATGTTTGTTGCAGTGCTTCTAAGAGCATACTGTTTACATTACAAGCACTGTCTCTGTTATGATACCTAGCCAAGGGTTGATTAGGCAGCCGATTTGCAGAGGAATTATAAATCAGAGACTCTGTGTGGTTAATGCTGTCATCTGTATTCTGCTCTCTAATACACGTACAAAGAGAGAAGTTACCTAACACAACACACAGCGGCGCTTAAAAACATTATCATCCATCAGCTCCAGCCTGGCTAAAGCACATGAATAATTAGTCAGCGTTGTCAGTTTTGATGTGGCACAGCAGAACTATTAGCTTTGATGGTAATAACCTACAGCTCGCTCACTCATGTAACCCATGCTGATCCCTTGCAAAACTTTCTGGCAGACATCATGCAACACTGCAAAGAGTAATTCCTGCAGGCCGTATAAATGGACCGGACTTAATTTATGTTGCCAGTGTTGACACACCTTCTAATGCGGTGAGGGGGTGTATGTAACAGTGTTGAGAAAGAGGGGTTGGGGTGGATTTTTTCTTTGTGGTCACTAAAATGTGTCTTTCATATTTGCACTTGCAATGGTTTCCATTTAAAATTAATGTAAAATTAACATTTAAATGTGTTGCCCATCAATATGTAGCTATGTTAGATAAGCAGAGCAAATAAGTGAGTTGCATCTACAGGAAGTGTGTGGCGTTTATAGTATTTTTGTTCCCAACAGAATATCAATAGACCTATATCGTTGCAGCTCACTGTGAAGATTAAATAAAGCCCAGGAAGGAGAGGATAAGAAAGGGGGAGCAAAAGCGCCTCACTCATATGCCTCAATTGCAGTGCTGAGGGAGGGCTATTTCAGGAGCTGTAAGTTGTGGCCTGCTATTCTCGTTGCAGGCATATGTGCCATTGATGGGTTTGGGTTTCGGAAATCCTTTGCTTTATGCTAATCAGGCGCAGTGTGGCAAGCAGCCTCTGGTGCGGTTGAAGTTGGCATGTCTACTCTACACTCAGTGTCTCTGCAAAGTTGCAATTATATTGGTAGTGAGAACAGAACTCTGCTTATAATGTAGCCATGTAGCAATATCCTTCCCCCTTTTTCTTCTCTTTTTTTCTGTTGTTTGTGAATTTGATTCAAAAATGGAATAACCAGGAACTCAAGACTCAAGCTTGTTTTATTTTCACTTTTGTCAAAGCCTGGCTCAACAAAGTCCCCTCTGTGCGGTTGATCTTACAAAACAATCAATTCTCCTACTTTAAATGAACGATGGAGCTCAAAAAGACCGTTGAAACCCTGCAACTTGCAGCACAATCTGTTTCTAAAGTTTTCTTTTCTCTATTTCAAAGAGTCCTCAGTACTGGGGGTGATGTCAGACTAGTTCTTTATTTATTCAGCTTGTTGAAGAATTAAAAGCAGGGTGTCGAGTCTATGCTGCTGTTTGGATACTATTTGCAGACCGTTGTGATATTTCACATATGTAAGGCAGTGTGGTGGGCTGTCTGGCAACTGGTTTGACCAAAAACAGGGAAGACCTACCAGGAGAGCACTCCTCCAGATGCAAACTCTTAACTCATGGGTGACTAATGAGGTAACCAGCAGGGTTCCGATTATGTCACCCAACAGTGAGTGGGAGTTTAATTAATAGAATATTGTTCCACTGCCCCAGTGTTTTCTGAAAGTGTCTCTTTGGCTCTTGATAACATGAACTACACATTGAGTTATTCCACCATTTCAGCCTACTGACACTGGTTATTTGATCCCGATATCCATATTTGAGATTTTCATGTAATTCAATGTCATTATCCACAACTCATTTTGGACAAGGATCCCTACAGTTTGGTTATTAAAGTGTGACCATGATTTTTTGGTGAGTGCGACATGCTCCCTAATAGTTTCTAAGCTACCTCAAACATCTTTGTTTCTGTTCTGCAACTCTTTTTTTTATCGTCCGAAATACACTGAAATATCTGCAGTAACAATAGTGTTATATAGTTTGTGATTTAATAATTGCTTTGCCATGTCAAATGTTTTATAAAATAGAGCAACAGAAATGGATTCTTGTGGTTGTTTTTTGATATAATTAATTCTATGTGTGTATAATTCATATTATTGATTGTCTTCATCAGGTCTGGTTACAACTACTTCAAGAAAATTGGACAGGGAGCAACAAGACGAGCACATTCTTGAGGTAAGAACTTTATTGTGTAAATTTCCGACTCCAAAGACAAAAAGCTATAGATGGTCAGTGGCAGCCTCTCTTATTTATGTGAACATGAATTACTGACATTACAATTAGAAAGAAACTACATTTTCTGTCTCAGAGGTTTGGCATTTCCAGCCAACTTTGGCTAAGTGCCACATGTTTCCAACCAAAACAAGTCCTCTTGTATATGAAAGAAAAGGTCCTTTAGGAATCATTTCACCTAGAACTGATTTCCGGATGGGGGAGGGAGGAGAGGTGGAAGGTGTGTGGGAGATCCTGCTGACTGTTCCTTTGTTCTTTCCCACTGTTCCGTCTCGTGGATGGAGCAAGCTGGGGCAAGACACTGTTCTCAAACTGGTCAATGTCTTAACTTGTGGGTTTTTAATTGAGCTGGGCTCTGTTGTCTCCTGATCTGCTGTCCTCCCTCTTTCTCGCCACAGAACGGAGGTTGATAATAGGCGTTTTAATTGTGTTTCCGGTGATGACAGGGAGCAGATTGGAAGCCTTTTAATTATTGTTAGAAGTTAACACACGGTTAATGCTGGTACATCTGGTGCCAGAACAGTGTTGTATTTCATACTCTAATTGTACATTGCACTGCACTAATTGTATTACTGAGACTGAGAGAAGATGATAGGGATGACAATGAGGTATAAGGGAAGCCTGTGTTACTTTAAAGTGCTCAGGTTTACATGGTTTAATTTTCAAAAAACACCATATATTTGTTGAACTGCACATTGCTGCGGCTCCTCTTTTCACCCTGTG
>NC_045734.1:7345883-7394266 GCF_008692095.1 Etheostoma spectabile | reverse complement strand
CTGTTTTAGCTACAGAGTGAGGCATCTAACTTCTTTTCCATCTTCGTTGGGAGTTGCACAGTCGCAGTAGCTAGGTAAGGACTACTAGCCAGTCAGAAGCAGAGTATGAGGTTGTGCCACACTAGCAGCAAGGCGAGCATCATGTGTTTCAAAGTGATGCACGTGCGTCACAGAAGTAAAGGCTGGACTACAATAGAGCAGTTTGAAGCAGTTTGTGAACAGCGTTTTCTCTCGGAGATGGTAAGTCCCTTGTGCTTTTTCACTTTGTAAACCTATAACGTGCACAAAAAAGATATATAACACAGTAAAGGAAAGGGCAAGAGCCAAAAAGCATACTATGAACACTTTAAGAATTTTTTTTGCTAATGAATGAAATTGACCCAACAAGGTTTCTAGAAAAAAACACTAAATTGAATCTGGTGGACTACACCTTTTGAATTTGTGAGGACTATTGGATATCATGTTCAGAAAGGTTCCCATGCAAACCAAAAGCTCCTCCTTCTAGCAGTTTGCTCTCGACATAGAATTGCTACTTCCAACATGTGGTTGAGAGCTGTTGAACTACTAGGTTGGAATTGGTGTCTGATTCAAAGTCTTTTTGTTTGTAAAAAGACAAAAAAGCACCCAACTAAGCTAAGCTGAGTTCAAGATTTTTGTCCATTTGTGTAATGAAAAAATGCCTCCAGACAGACCACATTAAACGCTCAGCTCAAACTCTGGTTGATGTTGCGCCAAATTCAACACGCCTATTCTCTTCATGCTAATATTCTTTGCTTTTTTTGTAATGTGTATTGCTAATGATATCTGCTACGGTAACTCCAGAGCACAAATAACCAACATTTCTTCTGAAAAATAACTAATAAAAAAGCCTCACTTGCACATTCCTATTTAATGTGATTATGAGTTGGAGGGATAATTTAAAGCAAGTAACTTTTGACCTAAATAGGTAGAAAGCGGCTGAGTGAACACAGCCTGGAAAGAGCTGTGTCACCATGGCAACTTTAGAACTTTACTTTGTGCGTGTTGGTCACTGGTTATTGGGAATCCAGGAGGAAGTGCTTTATTGGGCCAAACATTCATGGACTAGCACAGACCTATAAACCCCACATTTTACCCTCTTGACACACACACACACACACACACACACACACACACACACACACACACACACACACACACACACACACACACACACACACACACACATTAGTGTATCCTCAGGGCAGCTAATCAAGGGATAATGATGACTCAGAAGAATATATATGTGTGCGCACATGCCTTCGGTGTGAACTGGGTGCTGGCAGAACAAATCTAAACAAAGTCCTAACCAGTGTTGAAGTTTTTGTATGAGCTTGTTGTAGAAGGAGAAATGCAACATGTGGGGCCATGTGGAACATGTGGAGCAAGTGGGGTGGGGGCTGTGTCAGCATTGTTTGCACCAAATGCCAAGAGGAGGTGGAGGGAGCACAGGGGGCCTTCAGCTTTTATGATAAGAAGGATGGGGGTTGGTAGTCGTCGTGTGCCTCTGTGTGAAAGAGACGGAGAGCACAAGGTAGAAAAGCAGCGGGGGAATTTGAGAAAAGGCAAAGCTGCTCCTGATATTCTGAGTGTTGGCTGTAGCGGCAGGATGAGAGACCTCGGTCCCAGGAAGGCGGGGGGTGGGTAAATAGCCTAAGTGGGACATGCCAGGACATGCTTAGGATTCAGTTCTGGGACTGTAGAGAGAACATTAAACTGGAAAGACAGAGGTGAATGGACTGTTCACATCTGTTGTCAGGATCCTATCCCAGCATGCAGTCGGCCTATTTGACTAAGATATTAGATAGAGTAAACTACAATAGGAATTGAAACTTCCACTATATGTATTCCTGTTTGGGTTTTA
Organism: Etheostoma spectabile; assembly: GCF_008692095.1. NCBI lineage: Eukaryota > Metazoa > Chordata > Actinopteri > Perciformes > Percidae > Etheostoma > Etheostoma spectabile. Next base: position 7,392,384 of record NC_045734.1, on the reverse strand, counting down.
ACTGCAAATGAAGAACTGTGATCTCTGTGTGTGGGCTAATTCCAAAAATGCTTTTGATTAAACTCCTCATAGTTTGCCAAAAGGTTTTTGGTCCCCTAGGAAAGGTCCTGCTGTAGAAACATCCTAGAAGTAGCCATCTCGTACCAATGAGATATCTTTTTTTATGTAATTTATGTATTTTTCAAATGCACGTTTGACAATAACTGAAATAGAGAGAGAGTTGCTCTATATAAACATCTGCTTTCTACTTTTAAAGTCCTAAAAAAATTGTCTTGATCCCAAGGTTTTTCTAGTTAACATTAAATGCATTAAAACAACATTACTTACATATGATCGTTCCAAAAAAGCTAAAGATTTTGCAATAAATAATCAAAATATAATGGATTGACTCACTACACTTCACAGCAGTGCTATACTGATGCAATGAGACATACTCCCTCTGGTGTAACGTCTCTGTCTTTTGTGTGGTTTGCCTAATTACCAAACAAAGGCTTTTGATGAAAATGTTCTAAAGAGAGATGGCGTAGTAGTGGATAGTGTGCATGCACACAGTTACACACATAGCAGTTTTGTTGAGGTACTGTGCTGGGACATTTCATTTCAATACTTATTAGGCCTACTTCCACCAACAGAGCCTTTTCAAGGTATTTTACATAATCAGGGATATCAGCGACTATAAAGCTCATGGGATCATAATGGAAATGCTCAGTACACAGGACAAGATGTGCACCAACATATCCTCCCAGAGAGAAACATCTCATTTAATTAATTCCGCTCATGTAAATCGCACAGACAGCTGCAGACACGGCGAGAAAAAAAGCACACATTACTTTAGTAATTGAAACTATAGCACCAAATGGTGTGTGCCTGGCGCTGGACTCCTGACTGGTTTTAGTGAAGCACTTAGCAGATGGTCTTAAATGACTGTGACATTTGTTCTGCCCTTCTACAGTATTTTGCAACTTGAAGCGAGAAATGCTCAAATCTATGCCAGCTCTCAGACATGCAACCCTTGAGCCCATTTCTCTAGGACTAGATGGAAATTGTGTTTGTTTAGGTCAGCCCGTGGCTCTTTACTTTTGATTAAACTTTTCCAACTGTGCACTCTCTGAAGACACATGCCAGTGTTAAATCATGGCACATATGACAAAGCAGAAGTATGCCATCAGTAACGCTTGATGTCATGGCTTAAATTAGGGCCCAAATAATGATTCAGTTGTGCGACACTGTCTTTTATACCCAGTACTTCTGGGGTTTTAAAAAGCCTCCGGCCTTTAGTTGAGTGCAGTTAGGCATAATGGTTATTAGCAGTGCAAAATCTTTGTTTGTAAGTTCGACACATAGCAGCAGAGTCAATGCAGCTGGTGCTATCAGAGTGAAGAGGTGCAGCTAATTAAAAATAATTAGCTCTGGTCGTTGTTCGTATCGCAGCCATGCAAGCTACTGTTGTCATGATCACAGGGAAACATATAAAACATAATTTCATATTAGGAAAGTTTTAAGTTCACCACAACAGCCTCTAGATTAAACAAAGCCTGAATACACCAACCCACCAGTGACTCCCCATGGGCAACAGTGGATCCAGAGTTATTTTAGTAAGTAAGAAAATGTCTTTTTTGCTCATCTAAATTGGCTTTTTTTACATTATAGAATTTCCAAAGTAATCTTTTCATTACATCACCATGTGCAAAAGAGCTGATCCTGAATGTATAGTCCCTGATTGATTTGGGTGCTTGTGACTGTGTATTTTTATGCATACAATTAGATTATTCAATCCTTATTGTTATGTCTAAATAGAGGCTCAAGAGTCTAAAAGCCCCACTAGTGTCATGCTGCACTTAACATTCAAGCAGACCAAGTCATTTGAACCAAACGATCACACAACCATGGGGCCAAAATTGCTGCTCTCTCTTTCTCTCTCTATCAGGATTGAAAATACATAAAACCCAATTTAGTCTTGTATTTCCCTGCTGGCAAATTTTGCCCTACATGACTCAGAGATTTGTATTGGTAGTTTAAAAAAAGTCCCCCATTTCACAACTTCAAACCACTTTTAGCCAGAGAAGTATTTTCAATTTCAATTTGACTGGATTCATACATTATAGTGTGGAGATTACATTATTAGGTCAATAGGTAACAGACTGTTTCTGTATTTTTAAGTGAAGAAGGTGTATGGGAAAAGACTCCCTGCCAGCAAATCTCAAAAAGAGTTGCCTTTAACTTTGGCAGAAAGAAGTGGAATGAAAGCGTGATGAAGGGGAAAAAGAACGCTCACTGTTTTTCATCTCTTCTTTGATTCATCTTAGGCTTTGGAATGATGAGTTTCTAACACAGCTGTCTTGATCTTGACACTTTTACATGGTGTTTAATGGTTTAGCTGTAATTATCAACCTTTTTAAGGTCTTTACTGTATCTGAAGAAAACCAAACGAACAAAAGAAATATTGAATGGTTATAGTTCACTGCTTCAGATAATATTTGCTTCCTGGTTGTCAGCCCCAAGCCTTTGAGGCCTACGTACTGTATGTCTTGTACTGTAAGTATTTATTCCGTCTCCCCAGATCACAGTCACTGACCATGGCGTTCCTGCCAAATCAACCACTGTCCGCGTCATCGTCAGAGTTCTTGACGAGAATGACAACAGGCCATTGTTCCTGGAGAAGATCTACAAGATAAAGCTCCCGGAGCGGGAGAGGCCGGAGAAAGACAGAGCCACGAAGAGAGATCCGGTGTATCGAGTCATTGCATCAGACCGTGACGAGGGACCCAATTCCGAGATCTCTTACAGCATCGAGGAGGGAGATGAAAACGGAAAGTTCTTCATCGAGCCCAAGACCGGCCTGGTGTCTTCCAAGAAGTTCTCTTCTGCTGGAGAATACGACATCCTTACTGTGAGTATCTAATCCCAGGGTTTCAGCGTGTCTTCAGCCTGACAACCTCTCAGTGAGCAGTAAATGCTTCTTTATTGTTTTGCTGATGTATTTTCCTCTTCCTCTCAAGTTTTTGTACCCCATTTGTTTCTCCACCCTTATTTTTGTAGTTTTTGTGTTTAAAAATATATATAAAATACACATAAAAGATAATTGGTCCACACATGTCATGTTTTTCCACAAGTGGAGAAGGAAATTGCTTGCAAAAAGCTTAAACCTTACACTTTAAGGAGCACGTTCCAAACACCAGCTCACACTATCCAATTAGGATCTAATTTTCAAGTATTTTTGCTGTATTACCATGGTCTTATTACTGTGGTACTTTCTTCATCAAGAGCCAAATGTATCAGTCATTGATGGGACTTCTTTTTGGCCGCTAACTCATCTTTGGCCGCTGACTTTCTACTCATCTTGGCAGCTGTTTTTAAAGTATCTTAGAATAATTAATATGTTTAAAAAAACAATTGTTACCTTTTAGTCTTCCACCTATGAGACAAAGAGCAAGAACTTTCCTCTATGTAGTCATCACAGTCGGCTGTCCAAACCGCCGAGGTGATACTTAACGCTAATCCTTTTTGGTTTAAACTGGTTTTCACCTAGATTTTTTGTCCCCACCCATACAAAGTTCTGTCTCCTACTGCAAGAAGACACTGCCCACCAGAATTTACAGTAATTGAAGTCCACACAAAAGGTTAAATCACAAAAGAATACCACACAAAGGGTGTTTTGTTATCCAAAATGCACGGTTCTCTTGCCATGCTGATAGCTCAAAGTATAGAAAAGCTTTTACGATTAAAACACAACCAATTCTGTGATGTTGTGCCATAAATCAGTGCTTATACTTTACTAGAATTTAGTATGGTTTATTGAAGTATTTTAGCTCTAATCATTAACTAGCAGCTACATAGCCAAACATTTTACTCCTGAAGAGTGTCAGGCAGCGGATCCGCCAGAGAGCTGCACAGTAACTCATTTGCAACAAAATCTTGCATAACACCGTGTAACATCTTTCATTCCCCGCTTCTCTCTCAGATTAAAGCCGTCGACAATGGACGCCCTCAAAAATCCTCCTCTTGTCGTCTGCATATCGAGTGGATTCCCAAGCCAGAATTGCCAGCCGATGCCGCTCCCCTGCTTTTCGAGGAGTCCCCATTCACCTTTTCTGTAATGGAAAGCGACCCTGTGGCACACATGGTGGGGGTCGTCGCCACAGAATCCTCCGAAGTTCCTGTGTGGTTTGAAATCACAGGTATTGCCCCTATCACATGGTTCTCTGTTGTGTGTATGCATGCATACTGCTGAAATGTCATAGAAATGCATCGTAGGTGGAAAAGTTCTTTTTAGGACTAACATGGTGTGTGCGTAATATGTCTGGGTAATATGTAAAATTACTTTAAAGAAAACTGTAATTGGAAAGGCAATATTGTTTTATAGTACAACGTATATTATGACATTTTCAGCTGGCATTCCCAAGTTTTCAGGTATAAATCTGACTTCCTTAGCCAAGTTGGCTGCCTTACAAAGCCAATATGCAGTCAATATACATGTATATTTGGTCAGAACTGACTTTCTGGTATTTATTTAACAATATGGAAAAAGATCATTCCATAGAAATGCATAATATTTGTGAAAACAGCATAGTATTGTCACAGAACGCATAACAACCAGAGTAAAAAAGCAGTAGAAGCACATCAAGTATAAGCTAGCAGGATAGATAGCCGCGGCTAGCCTTAGCTAAAGCTAAACCTAAATGTACTCACAGATGTTTCCCTGGGTTTATTCTGCAACTGAAAAATATTTATATATTTATATATAAATATGTCCATTTTGATGAATCAACATATTGATAATTCAGTTTGCTTCTAAATGTGAAGGCTGTAGATAAATCCAGTTATGATGGAGAACAGCTAAACTAGCAAAGCAGTGTGGCAGTAGCTGCAATCTAAACTTTTGACTCAAGTGGATTTAATGGGAATTATTTACTACCTTAAACTATTTATTTAGACAGACATCTAATTCCTATAATTATTCAATTGAAATAAAGTTTATTTTTTTGAATGATCCAAAATGAACAAAAAAAGTTAAAGAACAGGTTTTTTATCTGTAAATAGTGTGGTCCCCCCTGAAGAGTGTAAAAGGCAGGTGCAGTGCAGCATTTATGGCAGTTATTGTACACTATGTAGGTTCTCCATCAACCTAAACATGCATAAAATGAAGGCAAAACCAGTTACCAGTCAGCCAGTTTTAAAGCTTCTCAGTTCCACTGTTTCTGTATTACTGCTCTCAGCCTTTGTAGAGCAGATTAGATAACACAGTTGTAGCGTTAATTAATGGCTCAAAACATAATTGAATCATGAATTATTAGCTCACAAACAATAAATATTGATAGTTGTCCTAGCTTCTCCGTGTGGGCCAAGTGAGATCCAATATATTGCCTTTCAATTTTAATTGGCAGCTCTGTTTTGAAGTGTTATCATTTAATTTGTCTTCTCTTGAATGTGTTTTCTTTTTACATTTTTGAAAGGCACTTTGTGCATGAGAAGACTTAAATTGACTGCTTTCAAAAATGCTTGCCTCTTCTTCCTTCCTGCCTCCCTTTAATCAATGTCTGACTGACAAGTCTCTTTTCTTCTCTTCTCTCTTTCTGTACTGTGCTTACTTTCCTCGTTTCTCTGGAATGTTCTGTTTGGTTGGATTTTTGCAAGACGGCATAGAGGATACTGAGATGTTTTACATCCTACAGATGGCTTGTGACCACAACTGTACAGCAGAAGGTAGCTGCTGGGATTTCCTAATAGGCTGTGCTGTGTTAAGAGATCATCCTCCACTGTGTTGGTGCTGCCTGTTGGCTGTGGTTGAATTGTGTTGTGCTGCTGGATTGATGTTGTGCCACATTTTTTCCCCCTAAACCCGTGACCTGATTAAGAGTCTCACGAGAAGAAGGGGAAACCGCCTCTCCTTGTGTGAATTTGAGCTCCATTTTATATCCACTTGTGTGTAGTTGGTTCTTAAGAGTTTAGCATCATGGTATATAAAAGGATGTATTGTGGTGTTATACATTAGAGATGCACAATATATAGTTTTTTTTAATTGCCATTGCAATATCAACTGGTACAATAAACACATTGCGAAAGGCAATAGACACAAAACTGATTTGTGTTAGTTGAAAGAAAATATCACTAGAAAACCACATTAAAATGTAATGTCATTCTACTTTTAGAGATGCCTTTTATATTCAATTTAATTGGTCAATTTTTTCAAAAAAAAGAACGTTGAAAATGTTTTGTTTTGAATTCAGCAAGCAGTGTGTTGTATTTTAGCAAAATACTGAAAGCAGCAGAACTGCAAACACTTTAATTACGTTTATTTATCGGAAGTATTATCATTATCGCGATATTCACCAACGTTATCGTTTATCACATATGTACAGCCCTAATATACATTCATCACTGTTATGTACCTGTCTTGTTTGTGTTAGGATGAATTGCATGAAATAGCTATTACTATTACTTTTTTAGATCAACAACAACACTGACAGTTAATGATATCATTCCCGTATCTATTCATTATTGTCTTCGACATTAGCACAGCTAAAAAATTGGATGTTTGTATGCCCATCTCAGCGCCCCCCATTTTGTGTTTGTGTAACCTTGCTACATGCACACAACTAAGCGATGAGTTGTCACTAATCTTTTGTCCCTCCTTGTTTGTCCAAAAAAAAAATAATTCCACAGGTGGTAATTATGACAGCCGCTTTGACGTGGGCAAGGCCAGTGGAACCTTGATTGTTGCACGGCCCCTGGACTCCGAGCAGAAATCAAATTACAACCTGACGGTGGAAGCCACAGATGGAACACGGACTGTCAGCACCCAGGTAATTGAAACACTAATGAAACGGTTGGAAGCTGATGAGGCAGTTGTCATGGTTCTGTTTTTCTCATGTGAGATATAGTAGTTGGAGCAAAGGGACGGGTAATGAGTGAAGCATTGCCCAAACTGTCCTGTTTTTTTGTGATGTGTTTACGTTGTGATGCTCTCAACTGGCCTGGGAAAATGGCAGTTTATTGGAATGAGTCTCCTTACATCCTTACATGACCATCACTTTTTAGTGTGGCCTTGAAAAAAAAAAAACTGGAGAGATAATACAAAAAATATGGAATATAATATGGTCAGGCTGTTAAAATACATCTTCTTTTGTTGTCTGTTGCTGCCTGTGTGGTGTGGTTAAATTGTGTTTCATCACCAGATAGGGAGATAGATTAAAAAAAATATATAAATAGCTTGACATTTTTGGAAATATGCTTATTTACAAAATACCACTCTCATATGTATTTGTTGAATGCAAGGCTACAACCAGCAGCTACCATGTTTAGATTGAGGTGTCTGAGGTAAGGTGATGTTGAGGTTATGTGCGGTACTATTTTGTAGCTGGTTGAAGTGCTTCGCTGGTTAGCTGGCTACCTTAAGTGATGAAAAGACTCTCAAAACTTTGGAGCTAGTAAGGTAGGGAGATTTTCCTATTTCTAACAGAGCCAGGCTTGCGGTTTCCACTTGTTTCCTAGTCTTCCTAGTTTCAAGTTAAATTAACCATCTCCTGGCTGTAGATTGACACAAAGCAATTTTTTGAAGTAAGCGTTGTATTGGGTATTAGTTTAAGTATGCTTTATTTAGAATATATTCAGTGCTTCACGTTGCTGTAGACAGCAGTTTCCAGTGAGGAACTGAAGACATTATATCCATCTATGCTCTCTTCAAAGCCACCAGACTCCTTAACACAAAATCAGTAATTTTACCTCATAGAACATGGCAGTTGCTGGTTGACTGCTGGTGTTTTAAAGGGATAGTTTGGATTCAATGGAATGGTGTTGTGTATTTATAGAAAGAAAAAAAGAAAGAAAGAAAGAAAGAAAGAAAGAAAGAAATATTCTAAAGCAGACTTAATGAAGACTCTTTTGTTGAACAAGTTTTCAAACCATGATATGGGTAGTCAGCGTTCCTCCTCCTCTGTTCTCTACCATCTCAGTTGAGCATTGAACTCCAGGAATCTTCCATTGTCTCATTCCTGACTCAGAGCTTCTGTGATGATGGTGCCGTCTAGCCAGAGTTTTTTTTTTTAAAGTATACAGTACATTCTTGAGCCCCCTTCACTCCTCCCTTTTCATGTGTTTCTCCCTCTCTGAACCTGTGAATGTTCCCTTAGAGAAAAATATTGCCTTGGTATTTTCTGAAGAGACTCTAAATAACTGAATATATTACACTCATACATATACAAGTAAGCTCATGCTACAGTCAGGAAACTGACAGCTAAATCAACTGAAATAAGCTTATATGCAGTAGGAGAAGTATTAGGTAGTACTGTATAAGATCCTATGTGAACCATTTGATGAAAGATGAAAGTTAAAGTTGCTTCCAAAAACTTCCAAAGCAGTTGCATACTTGCATTTTAAAATATGAATATGCTAATTTAATCTGTTTTGCATATATCTTGCTCCCCAGCTGATACCAAAGCTGAACTGCTCTGATAAAAGCTTTTAAGCATGCAAGTTGTCTTTGGTTTTTGTTGAGATGGTCATGCCTTGTCCATGAGATTTTCAAGTTTTTTACATGGTAGTTTTGGGTCATATGGGATGGTGGCATTCAAAATGTTTTGTCCTTTGTCCTCAAAGCGGAGCTTCAGAGAACTGTAGCTGGAAAAGAATCTATTTGTTGTCACTCTGTATGAATAAAGCCTTTCATCATGTAGTTGCTGTGCTCCACTGAGCCTTGGATGAAGCGTTGCCTCCGCTGGCATTTTGCAGCTCATCCGAGGAAGCAGCACGTCCTTTAGTTTAGTGCAGAACCTTAAAAAACAGCCACAGTACCTATTTTCTCAGCCATGATTTTCTCTCCACATAAAGCACTTTTCTTTAAAGCCTTGGCAACAGACACTTATTTAAAAGCATCTCAGCAATACTGCACGCTGTGACATTTTAAGTCAAATTAATCACATTCAAAGGTTAACTTATTCAAAAGATCCAATTCTCAGAGGAGCCTGATTCTCAGTGGGGCCGACTGTACTGTCAACCCTTCCACATGACAGGGAATGGTTTCATTTAGTTTGATGTTTAACAGTAGTGTTATGAAATGTAATTTACCCCAAAATACCTAGACTGCCTGACTGCCTATTAGGCCTGTGCAATTAATCGTTATAAAATTGCAATCTCGATTCACCCTGTTCACGATTTAATTTTTTAAATAAATTCGATTTAAAAAAAATATATATATATATATATAAAATACATAAGTATACATTTTTAAGAGTTTTAAACATAGACTGTATAAAATTGGTTTTAAAGCAATGCACTGCTCACCCACTGCTCTATGTTTACAGGCTTGTGGGGATGCGCAGTGTGCCATAGGTGCCAAAAAAATCTATGTTTGATTTGGTTAAAATTATCAAGTAATTGTCCTTAGTTTTTGTCTTTGTCAATGTCTTTCATAGAGCAAATAAAGTTATATCTTTCCGACTGTTACATTTCCTGTAGACGTGTATAGTTTTCAACTAAGAACACCAAAATTCCGATATTCCATGTAAAATTGAACACAACAACTAACATAGTCTGTACCTGGCATTATAGCGGTACCAAAAGTCGGAAGAAAGCGGCAGAGTCCAATTTGATCATGACTATGTCACATAAAAACAAGTGCCTTTCAGTGTAAGGCGGTAAAATATGTGGACAGTTTATTACAGGGAAACATCCCACAAATTTGAAAGCAGCCTACATTTGAGAAACGTACACAAGGAGGCTAACCTAGCTTACCTTAACAAGATAAAGGAGAACGCCAAGCCCCCTTTTACCGATACAAAAGCTAACCCCGGTAATGTTACGGACATGGATGTATGGATATCTAGGGCCAGCAGCAGGACGGAGACAACAGCAGGACAGAGAACACTACAGGCAGGCTTTCACTGGGGACCCGATAGCTGGTTAGTAAATACGCAGGGGGGGGGCGGTGAGTGTGGGTGTGTGGTTGGTGTGGTGTGAGTGTGTGGGGTTGTGTGAGTGGGGGTGTGGGGGGGGGATAGGGCTAAACAATATAGTCTTTTAGCATCGACATCGCGATGTGCACATGCAAGATAGTCACATCGCAGGACATTGCGACGTAACTAACGTTACGGTTCGGAGCCCCAGCACTGGAAACGTAACACTAATCTACAACAGCAGTCTGTGTCTGGTCTAATGTAATTTTCACTGATTTAATTGTTCTTGGATACACAGAGTTTGTTGCTAGTGCGTGTGACATGCAGGTCTGATCAATTTATCAAACAAACAAGCTGGCCCCGCTAGTCAAACACAACCTGAAATTTAGAAGAAGCAACATGCAGTCACTGGAGTGATAGGATTGTTTGAATCCAATGGTGTCATGCCAGTCAACCAGCGTATTTCTACCTAATATCCCTCTCCAAAATCACTTCAGAAGAGTAACATTAGTCACAGTTACTTTCTTTGGTGTTTGTAAAGCGTTAAAATTCAACAAAGAATGGTTCACATTAGAAAAGATTATTTTTAATTTTTTTCTTTTATGTAGATGCACTCCCCTACAAAATCACCTCAGTAGTCGAGAATGATTTTATTATTTCCAAATAGAGCTATTTATGTCATCTTTTAAAAATTACTTTTTCTTTTTTAACATCACAATATACAACGCAGGGGAAAACAAACTATCTTCAAAACCGACAGCAGCATACTGTGCACACTACCTCAAATTTTCCTCACATCATCACATGTTTTACAGTTACTGCTTGATGATCAGCTTTATTAAAATACATCTCTACAAGCCATCACAGCTCATTTCAACCATCAGTTTCACACAACAAATGGGTCAAAGAATAATAAAATAATCACTTGTACAGTATATCAGATAAAGCTTATTTCCTGCAACAGGGCACTGTTTCGCTCATGCCTTTTTAATGTATTATTAGAGCTGTGTCTGATAAGCTCTCTTGTAGATGAGTGTATCTAAGATTCAGTCCTGTGGACCCAGCTGATCATTGTAGGTCAGCTGTTGTCCATAGAGGGAACAGATTTACTGCATTTGTATGCTCCATAAACCAAACTTGTGACGTGATTTAAGCCAGTTGCCTGGAATATTCTGAGAGCCAAAAAAGACAGGGTTGGTCATTGTTTGGATTTTAACAAGTCTGATTCCAATTCCGATTCTTAGTTTCAATTCAGCTTCTAATCAATTCTCGATTCCGATTCTTTGAGGGTGGTTTGCAGTTTTACAGGAATTTTTCAATGTAAAATGAAGCCACACTAGAGCGCTGCTTACTGTGCTCCAAGGCTTCAACACAACAAGCGCCTAGCTGCTTCGAATGCCAAAACTTGCGCATATTAAATTGAGAAGCAATGATCGGATTTGAAACCAAATCCTCTAAACGATTCCAAACAATTCCAATAAAGAAACGATTCTACTGGAATCTTGATTTTTGAAACAATTCCAAGTAGGAATTGGTTCTCTGTGCCCAATCCTATAGATGACCAAAAAAGGCATACAGTATTAACATCAGAGACTTTAGCAATCGCCAAAAATTGCAGGCTAGTAATATAAAGACAGTGGAAATGTATTCTTTATTATTTTTTTCCACCAAATTCAAAAATCCTAACTTGTGTTGGTCTGTCTGCTTTTGTTGAAAAGAGCCATTTAGTGTAATATATCCTTCATATTTTGTATTATTTGTAATAACCTTTATTTGAACAGGTGAAACCCATTGACATTAACTTTAACTTTTTCAAGGCTGACCTGGCCAAGACATGTAGCAGCACATAACAACATATAGTTACAGACAAGAAACACAAGAGGACAGAGACTTTAATAAAGCCAAGCAATGCATATTACATCTTACATCAATTTCAAATTTTGTAACCCGGAAAAAACTATTGAAAACACTGATATCTTAAAAAGTCTGCCTCCATTGATTTCATATTTGATATATCACATACAGTATCAGTCGGTTGACTGGCACTATTATACGGGGGAGCCTTAATGTCCTGAGGATTTAGAATACTGAGTGCTTCATGTTTCAGGAAATCCATCTGAGTGTTTTGGCTACTAACTTGTTTATGCGATAACATTGTTCAGCATTGAAAGTATTTGCTCTGTCAGCAGGGCTTTTAACAGAAATCTGTAAATGCGCCTCTTGCAGAGAAATACATGTTGTTGTTTTTTGTTACAACGAGTAACCAATGGGGCTATGGTTTTAAAGGTTGTGTCAAACCGCACTGAAATGTATTCATTCACTTTTTAAGTTGCTTGGCTCAATGCCTTTTCAAGGCAGGCAAATACTATTAACCCCTTAGTTAATTCACTTCATGGTTCAGAATTAGGATAACCCAATGAACGCTTGAAGACATTTTATTATCTGTAGATTATTACATAAAAGACAGATGCTGAGTAATCAATTTTCTCTGTATCTGTATTTGCAACAATTCCAATAAGAGACAAATTTAATAGGGAATCAAATGCAAAAGAGTTGTTTGTTATTGAATATTAATTAGTTTTCTTTGGGGAGAGCATGTTTACCTTTTAAAACAAGTCATACTGAATTTCACTGCAAATTAGATCTACCCGATCGCCCATAATGTCGGACTTATCTATTCCTCAAATCAAAGTCATGTGGAAGCTGTGCTGCCAGACGGTATGGCCTATTTTCTCTCTCCTTGGAATGTTTTTTTCTCCCTTTTTGTTCTCTCTCTTCCTTTATCCCTCTTTGTCTTTTTTTCTGATTTTCTCCCTCTCCATTTTTTAAGGAGCTTCACATTTATTGGCCAGTCATGCCAGGTTGAGGATGATGATGATGATTATTCTGTTTAGGTAGAATAAAATGCAAACAAGAGCGCTGGACCTCTGTGGGTAGTGGGCTGTGTTAATCCTGTTTTGGGAACATGTTGGAGTGCTTGGTGCCAGTGCCCTGCCTATGCCCAGAACCTGCCACCTGGCGGGGGGGCTTCCTCTCCTACGCATGGCACAGGAGGACAATGAGCACAATGCAATCCCCTATGTGTCCTTTTTTTCTGGATACACAACACACAAAAGGTGTTTCGTTATTCAGAAGGCTCCATTTTTGTTTGTGATCTCTTAAGCATGCTTTTCTTTTTGAATGTTTTTTTTATATATAATTAAATGACAGTGACAAACGATGAACTGAAAATTGAAACATAATGTCAACTCCAACCTGCCTGGGGCTCCAATGATGATATCAGTATGAAGCTCATGGTCTGTGGGAGGTCTATGGGAAACAGTCGGCCTTTCTGTTATGTGCTTTCCATTTGAACGCTGTAATTCCATGAAGGCGTCTCCGAAAGATCAGCTGATGATGTAGACAAGGGGTGCCGCATCCTAGCTCGGGCATCTCATAACCAGGAGCTGCGCCAACAAGGCAAGCTCGGCATGCAGCCCAGCCTCCCTTCCCCCATCTCCAAGTATATGACATCCTCCCGTGGCCATGCTGAAGTACCTCAAGCTGTTCTGCTCACAATCTGATTCTGGTCTCCTGTTTCTCATGATATCTCTGTCCACATTACAAAGACTCCCTTTATGTCTCACTTGAAGGATTACCTTATTCAGTCACAGTTATGTTTTCTTACATTCATTATCAAAGCTGACTATTGTATCTTGGACTTATTTTAAATGCATTTTACTACGTGTGTGTATTTCTGTCATTCTCACCCACAACCTGTCTTTTCTAAATTTGACCATTTCCCTGAGCTTTCTTTTGTTTTTTTCACCGTCACTTTCATACTCATCTCTCATCTCACCCTTTCAGCACTTTTTTAGCGCTTTTTTTGTCTTTAGTATCTCCATCTGTCACGTCTGTGTCTCAGTCTCAATCTCGTTCCTCTTCAGATTTCCCACAGGAAGCCATATACAAAGACTACAGAGTTTTCTTCTACACCAGCATTTCTGCTGCAGTCAGGCTGTATCATGCTGCTTTGTGATGTTTGGGGGCAAAGTTCCTTTGAAGTGTTGTAGAGCCTGCTTGCAAAAGGAACAACCGAGTTTGTGTGCATATAGAGGCTGAATAGCCCTTTGTGTACTTTCTAAACCATCTGAAATAGTACATTGTGGATAGATGTGTATACTACTGACCAGGTTCCATTCCTTTCTGCTTCTTGACAGCACTATCAGCTCTTGCCACCTTCCTCACTATTCACAAGACGTGTTATCTGACCCTGGCCAGATTGAGACACATTGGACAGCCTCTTTGTGTGGATGCATGTGTGGAAGTGCAAATTTTATGAGCCTGTGTGTGGGGGTGCATGCATGTGCATCTGTGTGTGTGAAAGATGTATTGTGAGACATTGCGGATGTAGTGCTATACAATGTCTGGCATGACATGAGAAGACATGCTTGGAATGAGATAACTTGTCAGCCCGCTGAGAGTGCAACATATGCTAGAGGCCCCATTTTATACGTTGTTACAGGGTAAATTCCACATTAGGATATTATATGTATTTTACATTACGCATCCTGATTAGCAGTGCGACATGGGTTGCTCATGACACATGACTCGTGGCAAACAGCCAGTTTTTTTAAGCACTGACAGACAGCATGCAGTCCAACACTCCCCCTGCAAGATGACATCTGTGAGCTTCAGCAGCATTGCCAACATCACAGCACACAGCAGATTGTAAATGTTATCAGTGCTGTCAGGTTGAGTCTATATTTGTCTCTGATATAGGCGCAACAAACAGTATTATGACAAAAAACAACAGTGGGCATTTGTGTTGACCAGAGATCTGACAAATCCTGGTCAGCTAGTGACCTGTCAGCTGGTCAGAACTTTTGTGACTATAGTCCCCTTCACTGTTCCTGCACAAAACAGCTCGGCTTTGCCTTTTTTTCCTTGCGGGACATCACCCCCTGGTGTTTGGAATGCAGGTGTCTAATCTATGCTGATCCCTTTGTTTCTCATGTTTGGCAATGGTAGAAGCCCCTTGCTGGTCTGGGAAGCAGAGATGGCATTCCAGCAGCTCTCCATAATCCTCTGTCGGAAGTCCACTAGACGAGTGGCTGGTGTTGATAAAACATGCTCCCAGTGGAATTTTACAGTTTGGGGATGTTAAATTCTTTGTTGTGTGTGTGGCAAAAAACACAGCAACTGCACTTTTTGCTGTCCAAAGCAAGATGCACATGTGTAGAGATTGGTTTCATGGATTTGATTCTGAATGGTCGTTTGTGAAAACATAAGCAGAATATTGTATCTGAGATATATATATCTATATATATCTATATAGATATATATAGATATATATAGATATTTATCCATGGATCGGCTTTCTATCACAGTTGACGACTCACTGTTGAATGGTTGATTACACATGTACTGTCAATGTAATAACCCACTCCTGTACGTATCTCACAGTTCATTTAGATGCATTGTGGTTTTTCAGCATTGATTTCTTGTTGGCCGCATCAAGTTGCACTTCAGTTAAAATGTTGCTTTTGCCATCAGATGTATGTATCGATTTGGTCTATATCGACATAAAGCTGCACATTACTGAGGAGTTTGGGAGGACTTAAAGTTAAATGTGTTTTTGTAAATTTACACTCACACTAGTTTTCTGGTTATTATTGTTTTTTTTTGGAGTATGTAATTTATGTTTTGCACATAATCCTAACACAAACTGTATCCCTTACAGAAACTTAATCCAGTTTGGAGACCACTGCTTCAGAATTACCCTCTTCATGCTTTTCATCATATAAATGTTCAGCAATAACTTGTAACATTTGAATTGTTTTGACTGATGCAACCATCCAGTTATCCTCTGAACCGTGTTCATCTGAAGTACAGAATGACCAAATTAGACTCAGAAAATAGCCTCAAAAGAATTTTCATGTGCATGATTTGGGATATAATGTAAGTCCGGTGTTAAAAATGTATATTCTCTATGATGTTTTTTTCTCCTACAGGTGCTTATCCGTGTAATTGACACCAACAACCACCGGCCACAGTTCTCTCAGGAGGTGTATGAGGTTAATGTCCCTGAAGACAAACCAGCAGGGACTGA
This sequence comes from Etheostoma spectabile, assembly GCF_008692095.1. Taxonomy (NCBI): domain Eukaryota; kingdom Metazoa; phylum Chordata; class Actinopteri; order Perciformes; family Percidae; genus Etheostoma; species Etheostoma spectabile. The sequence continues at coordinate 7,376,403 of NC_045734.1, read as the reverse complement.
GGTGCTGCAGATCAGTGCCGTGGACAGAGACGAGAAGAACAAACTGACCTTTACTCTCCTGAGCAGCACTGATCCCTTCAGCCTGAGGAAGTTCAGACTAGACCCAGGAACTGGCACGCTGTACACCGCTGAGCAACTGGATCATGAGACCATGCATCGTCACATCCTCACCGTCATGGTATGAATCAATGAATACTGACAATTTAACAATAGCTTTATAAATTACAAAATGTTCCTACATATGGTTTAATGGAGTTTATTTTAGAAATGTTTGCGTCATTGGAAAAATTAAACACCCGTAAAATTAAGTTGAGCTTTTTTTTTTATGGGTTTCAAAATATGAATAATTTACTGTTTTATTATGTTACTATTGAAGTATGAATTATTGCTTGAGGGCTCTAACACTCTATGTCTGTCACTGTTTCTTCCTTTTCTTCCTGCCTCCTCCGTCCTCTGTCTCTTTCTAAATTTCACTTCTCTAGGTCCGAGATCAGGACATCCCAGTAAAGAGGAACCTTGTTCGTGTTATTGTCAATGTGGATGACACCAATGACAATGCGCCCTGGTTTATAGGCACACCTTACTCTGGCCGTGTGTTTGAATCTGCAGCCGTAGGCTCGGCTGTGCTTCAGGTCACAGCTCTTGACAAAGACAAGGGATATAACGCAGACATTGTCTACAGCATTGAATCAGGTAAATGCACAAAAAAGGTTGCTGTGCCATTATGTTGAGCCACAATTTTCCTAGTTTTTTTCTCATAGCAGAAAGCTTTCATTGTAAATGAATGCAAATGAAATCAGCTCGTAAAAATGCATGAGTCATATTGAGTACGACTGCCCACTGGATCTTGATTATGAATGGAAGACTTTACAAGGACTAGGAGAATATTGAAGACTTTGTCTAGAGTATACGTGGGAGATGGGTAGATCCCCTTCAGAATTTCCCACGATGATTTTCTCCTACAATATGCTGTTCTATAAGAACAAGAAACGTGGCTTTTAGCTTTTTTGTATAAATACATGCATATTTGACATAGCTAAAATTACTTTGTGTAATTGAATTGTTACTTGCTTTGTTTTAGTGAAACTGATGGTTTAGAATGACTTAGCATTTCTGACATTGCAAATGCTTATCAACCACATCTTCCTGGTACAACACGTAGTACAGCCACATTAATATATTCTTCTTTTGTTGTCTATTTCTTACAGGAAATGTTGCAAACTCATTTGCCATCAACCCAGTTCTTGGGACAATTACAGTAGCCAAAGAGCTTGATCGCAGCAGCAAGACCCTGTTTGATCTGACCGTCAAAGCATCTGACAATGGAATACCATCACTGTCAACCACAGCCAATGTAAACATTATGGTAACAGTTTCTGACAATGCAGCCCCCAGATTCACCGAAAAAGAATTCTCTGCAGAAGTCAGTGAATCAGTCCATCCAGGAAGTTTTGTGAGCTTGGTCACAGGCAACAGCCATTCATCTGTTTTCTATCAAATAAAAGGTGGCAACATCAACAATGCATTTGATATAAACCCTAACTCGGGAGTGGTTGTGACCCAGAAAGCTTTAGACTATGAGACCACCTCTCAATACAAGCTCATCATACAGGGCACCAACATGGCGGGACTTGCCAGCAATGCAACTCTACTGATTCATCTCAAGGATGAAAATGACAATACTCCAATCTTTCTACAGAGGGAATTCAAAGGAGTAATCAGCGAGTCAGCCCCAGTCAACAGTGTTGTTCTGACCCATGAAAACACTCCTTTTGTCATTCGTGCCTCTGATGCTGATTGCGACCAGAATGCCATGCTCATCTACCAAATTGTCGAACCGTATGCACATAACTATTTCGCCATTGACTCAAGCACCGGAGCAATAAGAATCACAGCAGCTTTGGATTATGAACAGAGGAGTGTTTTCCGCTTCACAGTCCAGGTCCATGATCTAGGAATGCCACGGCTATTTGCAGAGACGCCAGCCAACGTGACCATTCAAGTAATTGATGTTAATGACTGTCCACCGGTTTTTAGCCAAGAACTCTATGAGACAACCGTCATAGTGCCAACTTACAAAGGGGTAGAAGTCATTAAAGTCAATGCTACAGACTCAGACTCTAGGCCTAACTCCAAACTTATCTTCTCCATCTCTGAGGGAAATATTGGTGATAAATTTAAAATAGATCCAGTTGTAGGCATAATTTCTATTCAGAATGTCACACAGCTCAGGAGCAGATATGAATTAAAGGTCAGGGTTTCTGATGGTAGATTTGCTACTGTTGCTACAGTGAAAATAAATGTTAAGGAAAACAAGGAGAGTAAGCTAAAGTTTACCAGGGAGTCCTACAAAGCCCACATCCAAGAAAACCTTTCTGAGAAAAAAACACTAGCTGTCATTGCTGCTGTTGGGAACCAGGTGAACGAGCCCTTGTTTTACAAAATTTTGAACCCTGACAGCAGATTTGAAATCAGCCGCACATCTGGAGTAATCTCAACCACTGGGATTCCATTTGATCGTGAGGTACAGGACACATTTGATATAGTTGTTGAGGTCACCAGAGAGGACAAATCCGAAGATGGGGCTCACGTTCTTGTAACTGTGACAGTGGAAGATGTAAATGACAATAAACCTATGTTTGTGAACCTTCCCTATCATGCCCTGGTCCAGATGGACGCGGAGGAAGGCCAGGTCATCCGACAAGTCACAGCAGTGGACAAAGACATGGGCCCAAATGCAGAAATCCATTATCACCTGAAAGAACACCAGGAGCACTTTCAAATAAGTCCCTCTGGTGAAATTGCCCTAAAAAAGAAATTTGAAAAGGATTCACTTAACACAGACTTTGTTGTCGTCATTATGGCAAAGGACAATGGAGAGGTAGCATTAACAGCAGAAGTAGAAGTGCCAATAACAGTGGTGAACAAAGCCATGCCTGTGTTTGAGAAGCCCTTTTACAGCATTGAAATCCCTGAAAACATTCCCTTACACACACCTGTTCTTCATGTACAGGCCAATGATTCTGAAGGCCCTCGCATTGTGTACACCATCTCTGAGGGAGATCCTTTCAAACAGTTCTCAATTGATTTCAACACAGGTGTTATTCATGTGATTCAGTCTCTGGACTTTGAGACACACCCTGCCTACAAATTAAATGTAAGAGCCACAGATTCTCTGACTGGAGCACACTCTGAAGTGTTTGTTGATATCATACTGGAAGATGTAAATGACAACGCCCCTGTGTTCCTGTCGAAGGCGTACTATGCCAATATTTCAGAGGCCTCTGTCATTGGTACATCCATTTTGCAAGTTGATACCAAAGATCCTGACACTGGTAATAACCAAGAAGTATTCTTTCAGCTGGTTGAGGAAAAAGGGAAGAGTTCAGATTATTTCACTATTGACCGTCACACAGGAATAATCTCTACAGCCCAAGTTCTTGATCATGAGGAAATCCAGCAGCACAAGTTGAGAGTCCGTGTTGTGGACGGAGGAGTTCCAGCCCTATCAAGTGATGTAATTGTGACAATAGATGTTACCGACCTGAATGACAATGCTCCAATATTTACAGAGCACACTTACAAAACTACTATTAGCGAGTTGGCCCCACGTGGACACTTTATCACCCAAGTCCAGGCATCTGATGCTGATAGCTCAGACTCCAATACGTTGGAGTTCTCCATTATATCCGGCAATGAGGATCAGAACTTTTCCATTGACAAACACACAGGCACCATTGCCATTTCCAACCACCGTCGACCACATATGCAGCCACTTTACAACCTCAATGTATCAGTATCAGACGGTGTATTCAGAAGCTCAGCCCTTGTTATGGTAACAGTTACTGGCGCCAACTTCCACAACCCCACTTTCTCTCAGGTGGACTATGTGGTAGAGCTTGTTGAAAACTCACCTATTGGTACCTTGGTAGCAGAAGCAAAGGCGACAGATGATGACGAAGGCATTTATGGGCAAATAACATACCAAATTGTGAATGACTTTGCAAAAGACAAATTTTCTGTCAATGAAAATGGAGAGATTTTCACTCTTGAGAGCCTTGATCGTGAAATTACAGTTGAAAAAGTTATTCCCATTTCTCTCATAGCTAAAGACGGCGGTGGAAAAGTAGGCTTTTCTATAGTGAATGTCATTCTCACAGATGTTAATGACAATGCCCCACAATTCAGGGCAGCTGAGTACAAAGCCACTATTGCATCAGATGTCCCAAGGGGAACCTCTGTGGTTAAAATAGCTGCTTCAGACATGGATGAGGGAAGCAATGCTGACATTGAGTATTCAATCGAAGCAGATGTTGAAAATGTGGTGGAGAACTTTGAAATCCACGCAAGCTCTGGAGTCATTACAACCAAAGAGAGTCTCATTGGACTTGAAAATGAGTTCTATGCATTTTTTGTGAGGGCAAAGGATACTGGAAATCCACCCAAACATTCTGTTGTACAGGTATACATCAGGATTGTTGTACCAGAGACACCAATTCCCAAATTTCCTGAACCACATTACCGCTACACAATTGCTGAAGACCTTCCCATTGGCACAGAGATCGATGTAATTCAGGCTGAGAGTGAGCAACCAGTTGTTTACAGCCTTGTGAAGGGCAACACTCCTGAGAGCAACGAAGATGAGGTTTTTGTTGTAGACAGAGACAGTGGGACCTTAAAGCTTCAGAAAAGCCTTGACCATGAGACAACCAAATGGTACCAACTCACTTTGCTTTCCCAAACCAAACATGAGAACTATGACATAGTGACATCTGTAAATGTTAACATCCAAGTGAAGGACCTTAATGACAACAAACCTGTCTTTGAGTCACACCCTTACGAGGCTGTCATTGTGGAAAACCTTCCAAGTGGAGCTCAAGTGATCCAAGTCAAAGCCACCGACCAAGACTCTGGAACCAACGGGCATGTCGTCTACAGCCTCGACCCCAAGCAGAACTCGCAGGAGATCTCCGAGCTTTTTGCTATTAATAGTGAAACTGGATGGGTGACCACCTTAAAAGAGCTAGACCGGGAAAAGATGAACAAATACACAATTGCCGTCCTAGCCACAGACCAAGGCGACAAAGTCCAACACGTTAATGGCACCAGAGTGGAGGTTACTGTTGCTGACGTGAACGACAACCCGCCCCGCTTCACTGCAGAGATCTACAAAGGCACAGTCAGCGAAGATGACCCTCCTCCCAGCGGAGTCATCGCTATACTCAGCACTACAGATGATGATTCTGAGGACGTCAATAAACAAGTGAACTACTTTATCACAGGTGGGCATTTATTATTATTATTATTATTATTATTATTATAAATATTATAAGTAATCCCAGACAGTTTACACCCTACTCCTTTGTGTAACAGTTTTTCATAAACACAGTTAAGGGGGGATTATCCGTTTATGCCACTTAATATGATGATAATATCTCATCTTTGAAACATCACACAGTCTTATTATCTGTTAGGAGTCTTGATTTAACGCCTAATCTGCCAAAGCTCAAGGCAAGTATTAAAGGTCATTATAATACAGAAATATATATAATAATATTAATAATATATACTGTATATCTGAATAATGTTTGTAAATAGACTGGGAGGGAATACTTCCTCTGGCGCTGATTAGCAAGTGTAATGAACTAGTCTGGGAATATCAAAAGGAATCAGAATGCAGCATTAATTCATCTACATTTTATGTTGTTTCTTGGTTTGCAGGATTGCTTGTGTACCAAACATATTTGATTTAGAAATAAGAGTTTGCTTTGTGAAGATAATTTCAGTAATTATTGATGGACAGACCCGTATCCTTGTGTTTTTTAATGAATGCTGCTGCTTTGCTGCCTCTGAGTTGTTGATCATCCTGAAGTGCTATATTTCTTTTTAACACCAAACAGGAGGGGACCCACTTGGCCAATTTGCCATCGAGCACATTCAGAATGAATGGAAGGTCTCTGTCAGGAAGCCCTTGGACCGTGAAGAGAAGGACAATTATCTCCTTAACATTACTGCCAGTGATGGCATCTTTACTGCCAAAGCTGTTGTAGAGGTCAAGGTGCTGGATGCCAATGACAACAGCCCTGTATGCCAAAAGGTAAATTCCATTTTTCGATTTTCTCGACTGTGTTGTCATTTCAGCACTTCATTTGCGTTTGTTGTGCCCTTTTCTTGCTGGTATTCACTATCATTTCTTTCCCTCTTCCATTTCCTCTTATTCATCTGTCCCCCAGTCCCTGTACAGTGAGAGTGTCCCAGAGGACTCCCCTGCCGGTAGGCTCATTTTACAGGTCTCTGCAACGGATGCCGACATCCGCTCAAACGCCCAAATCTCTTATGAGCTCCAGGGAGTTGGATCTGAATTGTTCATCATTGACTCTGATACAGGTGTGTATCTGCGTGTCTAACAATTTGAGAATGGTGATCCCTACGCAAAATGTTAGTTGTTTTTTTCTTGTGTGTGTGTGTGTGTGTGTGTGTGTGTGTGTGTGTGTGTGTGTGTGTGTGTGTGTGTGTGTGTGAATCATTATTAGCAATAGAAGAGGCAAGCGTGTTTTCTTGTGCCCAGTTGTTATTTACTTATTCATTTTTAAAATAGCCAAGAACATTTTCCCGCGGGGCAGATGAAAAACCCACAGTGACACTAAAATCCAGAGTTGCACACGTAAATTGAATTTATGAGTGCTATACTTCTCCTGCCTGCAAAATTATTTTTTCTAGGAGACCCTCTAAATCAGAGATTCCATCTGGCTGCTAGGATAAAAAAAAGAAGAAGAAAAACAATGCCAGTTAATCACCACCAACCTGTTTTTAAAAGAAAATGCAAAAGTAAAGCATGAAAGTACGAAATATATAATATATATATAATATATATACTATAGAATATTTCTGTTGCTGCATATAATCCCAAAATAATGTAAAAAAACGTCAAATGTCATGTTTGATATGCTGAAAAACTGACACCAAGGCAACAATATCATCCAGCTGTCTTTTGGCAACTCTTACTACTGAGTTTCTAGCTGCAGTGCTACTGTTATGGAGAGGGGATGTTTTTTTTTCTTCAGTGCAGACAAGTAGGATTATTGCAGATGAGGACCGCCAAGAGGCTCTGGAGTTTTCCAGAGAGGTTGTGGTAATGCTGGCTGCCTCACATCCCAGGGTACTTCCAAGCTGCTCTCAGCTGTCAATTCTGATGGTTTCCTTCATCCCTCTACTCTCTTTGCCATTTTTTCCCTCTTCTCGCGCTTCAATTACTTATTTATACCCCTCTTCTCTCCCCCGAAAGCCATCATTTGTTTGGATGTTTTTTTACTTGGTTAGTAGACAGCAGACAAAGGGGTTACAGTGCTTTAGCGTGAACACGGTTTGTCTTATATTCAATCGTCAGATTCATTGCTTACACAAATTTTACATTTGTCTGTACTGTTTTTTCTATTGTATGTTCTTTAAAAAGCAAATTACATCTTTCTACTCCTTAAAGAGTGTATGTGTTTATTTGTGTGTATTTTGCTCAAATATCTTCTGTCCCACCTTCAGGGGAGTTGAAGACTTCCCAGCCCCTAGACCGAGAGGAGCAGAACAAGCACAAGTTCAAAGTGCGGGCAGTGGACGGAGGAGGACGGTACTGCGAGGCTGACGTCCACATCACTGTTGAAGACGTCAATGACAACCCGCCTCAATTCTCGTCCGATCCCTACACCATTACTGTCTTCGAGAACACAGAGATGGGCACTTATGTGGCAAAACTGCTGGCAAACGATATTGATACTGGTAAGTTTATTAAGGCACAATATCTGTCCATTACGTTTGCTAAGCCCCGCCTTCTTATGTACTGTCGCTACGCTTGTCGAGCTGTCTGTTCTCTCACAGCATTGTGGAGCTTACAATGATAACGGGGACAGAATTATTATGCTCAAAATATTTTGTAATTTGTTTAAACAATGGGTCCTTGATTTCAGACAGTGGAAAATCTAAGCAGGCTTTTATTATTAAAACTATTATACATCCTGCTTAAATGCCAGAAAAAACATTACTTACGGTCACAATGAAAATAAAAAGCACATGTGATTCAAAAATATTATAGACAACATGCATATGCATCTTGGCTAAATACTGACCCACAATGCACGGGTTATTATTTTTCCTTTATGCAACTGCATTACTCTAAATGGCAGGAGGGAGGGATAACAAATGTGGAATTACATGAATGATCAACCTCTCAAATTAAAAGCTCCATTACGCTCTAATGAAAGTCCTCTCTCTTCAAGCTGAATTCTCAAAAGAGCTGATTGCAATTTTCTATTCGCCTGGTGCAAAGCCACAGGGCCACATATTCATCTCCAGCGTCTTCACCTTTCAGCAAGCATAGCCAACCACTGAGAGGCTCACATGTGGATAAGACTAGGAACTTAAACCATGCCGTTAAACAGTCATTTAGGCTCTTTGAGACTTTATCCAAGAAACCATTGGACCACCTGTTTTTCAGACTAGACCTTTAGTTTAGTGGAGCACAGACCATTCTGACCTGTTCACTGTCAATGAATCAACGCCTTCTCTTTCTATTTCTTTTTTCAGACCTGTGTTTTGGGTGGACTGACAGCTTGACAGTATGAAAGGGATACTAGAATTGGATCCCTCAGAGAGAAACTTAAAATGGTGAAAGGAAAGCGCTGGTATTAAGACGTTTCTTCCCTGAGGCTTTGCTGGCACACAATTTGCTTCATTTTGAATATCAAGGATAAGGGTAGTTGAAGGAGGGGTGGTGAAAAAAAGGTGCTTCCTGCAGTGTAGCCAGGGGCAATAATTATTTAGAGTTACACTTTCTGAAGCAGAGGGGTATTTGATTAGTATTTCTCTCACATGTGTGGGTATCCAAGCATGTGAGAGTTCTTTTTTGTGTGTCTATCTAGTATTTTTTGATTTAGAACTGGCAGATCCCAAGCAACATGTAGAGTGTACAAGAAGAATTAGATGTTAGCTTTGACCCAGTTCACTCAGGTTTCAGTCAACTGTCTTAGCAAGCAATCATGAAATTGTGAAACATAACGTAACCCTCTTCCTAAGAGAAAAGAGTCGCTTCATCCTCCATCGATATTTGTCTCTGCATATCTCTGTGAGGATTTGTTCTTGGCCCTGGCTGCTGTGTGCCACTGCATCAATGATTTGGCTGCCCATTTGGCTGGAAGAAGTTTGATACATACCCACATTGCTGCTCCTAATTCAGCCTGCTGTTACAATCTCGGAAAAGGCAGCACTTATCAGTGCGGGATGGTTTTGAACCAGACAGACACACATATCCAGACTGGTGGCCTTGATCCGTGATAAACTAAAGTTATGCGAGTACACATTCCTTCTATGATTCTGCTTTATCCTTTATCACACTGCCTGGACCCGAGTGTCCCTCCTGTAGAGGAATTTAATCATTTTCTGCTTTGTCCACTGTGGTGCTTCACCAGATTCATATATGTTCCTGACAATCTTGGCTTCAATACTGTAGAGAAAGACATCTTAAAGTGCCAGCTGTCTTCAAAATGAAATTGGTCGGTGTTGCTTAAAAGATCAGTGTGCAGTTAGCATGTTTGTTTTTAGCAATATTGTAGAGTTTTACATGAATAAAGGTGCTGAACAGTGTCTTTAAGGGCTGCAACTAAGATTGTTTTTATTAATCCGTTGATTAATTATTATTAATAACTAATTTGCTTTGTCTATACAATTTTAAAAAATAAATTAAAGTTTTGACAGCTCAAAGTTTTTTACTCAACCAAGATATTGACTTTAGTTTTTTTACTATGATACATGGCAAATAGGTTGCAGAATCATCGTCTCATTCCATATGTACCTTAATATCAAACAATCCAGTCATGGGACTGAGATGGACATAAAATCATAAACATACTTGTACGTATTCAATATGGCCAATCAAGATTCAGCACAGATCACTTACCCACCAATAAGCAGTTGTCTCAAGGACGATCAGACCAGATAAAAGTGATGGGAAACCATACAAGCAGGGCTCCCCGTGGTAGTCTCTCCAGCACGATAATGACATCCACGGAGGACGGGGGCACTTCCCTGATAAATGGGAATATAATAGCGTATTCCAAATGGGGGCCACCTGCAGAAAGGCATTATGATTATTATTGTGATCTGTCTCTGTCTCGTTGCTGGGAGCGTCTTGCTAGTGGGAGGACATGAGTTATGAGGATGGCATGGATTAGACGTTTACAGCTCCTGTTTTTCAGAGGCTGTGTGAAAGATGGATGTGTCGGAATGAGAATGGAGGGCGACGGTTTTAATCATTCAAAAGTCAATACATCAATATAAGAATCAATGTGCTTGTTACGCCCTGTACTTACCAGTGTATTTCTGTTGATGTGGCTATTTATCTTATTGGTGAAGATAACATTTTACTTAGCAGTTTAATCGCTGCAATGTGGGTACAGTGACCGGGTGTAAACTGAGAGGTATCACATGTTAACAAACAGGTGTGATTATCAAAAAAAGGATTCACGTTGTGAAAACAAAAACAAAACATAAATTGTCCTTTTTTCTGTCATCCAGGTCTTAACAGCGACATCCTCTACTCATTGGGCGATTCTGCTGATGGATTTTTCTCAATTGACGAGCACACAGGTGTGATTAGCCTGGAACGCCCCCTAGACCGCGAGGTGCAGTCGACATATGAGCTGAAGGCCCGCGCCAGTGACCAAGGCTCTCCGCGGCTCTCCTCGCTTTGCCAGGTGGTAATCTCTGTCTTGGACATCAACGACAATCCCCCGGTGTTTGAGTACCGCGAATACACGGCTACGCTTTCTGAGGATGTGGCGGTGGGCACACAGGTGCTCAGAGTGCAGGCCGCTAGCCGGGACATGGAGGCTAACGGAGAGATCTCTTACAGCATCATCAGTGGGAATGAGCATGGCATGTTCAGTGTGGATCCCCGTACTGGTATGTGGTAGCATGAAATAGATTACTTTTTCTTCTTTATATTCTTCTAAGTCAGCTTTTAATGTGCTCTTAGCTTTCTCCCTATTGATGGTGTAACAAAAACTTTAGTATTACTGCAGGGTGTTTCTTGACTCAGAAAGAGTCTTTGGGGGGGACTACGCAAGACAGCAAGCATGATCGGTTTGCGTACAGTAAATGCAATGAGTCTGTGTTACCTTATTTGACAGAAATCAATGCATGTGCTTTTGATATTTGATAAACAGAACTGACTATTTTGCATAAGTAAATGAAACACCAGTTAACAAAACTGCTTAAAAAATAATTACCAATTATCAATAATTATTATTAACATTTTCTCTCTCCTTTCTAATTGAATTGTGAGCCCAAGCCCGACTTAAACCCGAAAATATTTTAATATGTGGGCCGTTATAACTGACGTTATAAAGGACAAGTGAGATATCTGAAACAATCTGGCCTAGTTGTACAATTATCAAAGACAGTGCTACAGATGGGGGAGACACAGCGCAGTTTATCTCACACTGAAGTCAGTGCAGGACATACTGTACACGAGTGAGCTAAGTGGAGAAGCTGGAGAGAAATAGTTGAGCAGAACTGTTATTTTGCTGCTGTTATCCTGACTCAGGGTTGATTTTACAAAGTCTACAGACTACCACATTGTTGTTGGCATTACAAGTAAAATACTCCCACACTTTAGAAGACTGTGTGCCATCCTTTTTCTCAACGTGTTGTTGCAAGGAAACCATACTTGCACTGTTGCTGGAGGCAGCCATGTTATTTTTTAGATGTGACCCGTCATGCAAATTATTTGTGCCAACGCATTTACGGAATCGATGACGTCGACTACTTTGACGGATCGTCCCAAGCCTAGTCCCACACAGGCTGACTCTGGCGGAAAAACTGAGATTAGCGCTCCTATTTAAGTCTATTTTCTGCTTGCTCAACAGTTATTTGATTAACTGCAATTAAGAATTCAAATTGCTTTTTTTTCTCTCTCATTTTTTTATCATTTTGGCACTGATTTTGCTTTGGTACTGGCTAAAAATTCCTTTATGCAGGAAAAACCCTGATTACTTCCAAACAAATATTGAACTAAAAGAAAAAAAACTTTTATAAGTTTACGTTATATTTTTTGTGTCACCACAGGGGTTAAAGGTACGTTGTGCAGTCTTTGACCACTGGTAGCACTGTGGAGCATTGTCTTTTACAAGAGCGTTCTTGTTTTCTTTGTACACGGTACACGCACATAAGGAAGCCCATTCCTGCTCAGGTTCCACATTGCACTGATCAACAATTGGTGTCAGCAGCGTGCGAAGAAGCATAGTAATGGGCAAACAAAGATAATGAAGAAGAAGACTGCTAGCAAGGCAAGCAAACATGAAGGAAAACAATGCGCAACTTAGAGATGAACAAAAATCCGCTTTTTGCCAGATTTTCAGGAGGGAGAAAACATGTTCATCAGGTTTGTTGTGCTTCAAGGTTACACACAATACAGGGTATTTTGTCAATAAAACAATCCACAGGGCACAGGGAGTTAAACATTAAGAGCTTCATCGCCCATGCCGTCTAATTGTTGTTGAGTCTACACAGTCTGCATTCCTGTCTTTAATTGCCATGGGGACAAACAACCCGAAACATTGCAGTATCATTTAGCAATCCCAAACACCTTATCTTGCATGTAAATATTTACAAACCATTTTCAAATTCAACTGCAAACAATGTTTAACCATAAACTAATTTCCCTTGAAGTTCCGGTTGAACTGTGATTGGCTAGCTTCACCTCTGCAACACGACACCAAAGAAAAAAAACAAACTAGGATACCTTTCTGTTGTCTAGATGCCAGTTATGGCAGCTGAGCCAAGCAAAGCTTTTGAATTTCAAAATGTGTTTATTAGGATAAATGCCTTGAGATGTATCATCTCATTTTCAAGGGGGTCCCTTTGTTACAAACCGGTTGACAAAAGTTATGGCAGCAGAAAATGATTCCCAGTAAAAAAAAAAGAAAATAAGTTTGAAGCAAAGTGTTGGTCGTCAAATTGATTTATGTTATTTGGCGCACTGTGGTATCATAGGGATTTCTTTTTCTTTTCTTTTTTAATATTTAAATAACATATTGGTATTGAAGTTTGAATTCTTGTGACATGACAGCAGCTCTCCCTCTCTGACTTTCTGCTGTCTCATTGTCCTCAGGTGACATCTTTGTGATTGAGGCGTTGGACTACGAGGTCTCCCATGAATACTACATCACCTTAGAGGCTACAGATGGTGGCTCGCCACCGCTCAGCGACATGGCCACTGTGAACATCAACCTGACTGATGTCAACGACAACAGACCTGTCTTCAGTCAGGACATCTACACAGCTGTTGTCAGCGAGGACACGGAGCTGGGAAAGACTGTGATGGCGGTAAGAACATACACGCTATGCTATATTCAGGGACAGGTTTGAATACAACAGTTTCTTTTTGTGTGGCAGTAACCCGTAATTACTGTAAAACTGCTTGCTGGGTGGGAGACATTTACCATCTCTCTCTCTGTACTTCTTCCTCTATTTAGATCTGTCAGTTTGTTCACCCTATCATCGTTTATTTCTCCCTTACAGCCTTTTTTCCTCTCTGCCCATCACTCACTGCAAAGACTATCTCATATCTGCACCTGTGGCAAATCACCATCTGGCGGAACAGCTAAATTAGGACCGATGCTCTTCATGCTCACTGCACCCCTGTTCTCATGCATTATCTGACACACATGCTCAAACAGTTTAATTGAAAGGCATTTGACTCATTAAGCCCCTATCCTAGATAAGGCTTTCTCTACCTTTTGCATGTAAAATGTTTCTCTCCATCTATTTCTGTCTACCCCCGCAGCCCAGCTCTCCTCCTTCCCCTAATTAAGAACCTCTGCTCGTGGCCATTTATCTGTGTGTCTAATGTACCTGAATATAAATTATCCATCAGAAAATTAGATTTTAATACCTGTCGTTGTCTCATACTTGTAAATCTTCACTGTCTGCTAAATCTCCCCGGGGATCCCTTTCAATGAGTGACGGTTGGTGGGTTTTAAGAGTGTATGTGTGCTCCTATGTGTTTTTTGGAGTAGGGTGCTTGGGATAAAAGATAGGTTGTATGCACTTTAAAAATCAAAAGAATGTATCACTCTCTTCTTCTAAATGAGGCAGATAATTGTCGGTCATAGTAAGAACCTTGAGAAAACAGGTTTTAATAGCCTTTACACGTGTTAACATATAATATGCACAAGCGTTAAATTGTCATTTGAATATCAGAATCAGAATTAGAAATACTTTATTGATCCCCAAAGGGAAATTGTTGTTGAATGATCGTTATTTTGATTATTTATTGGATCCAAAGGTGATGGCTGAGGATCTTGACGGGCCTTCTTACGATCACGTGCGGTACTCCATTGTGGACGGTAACCAAGGCAGCCCCTTCACCATCGATCCCATCCGAGGAGAGCTGAGAGTTGCTCGCCAGCTGGACAGAGAGAGAGTAAGAGAAACAGCAGATACAATGCTGACTGTACATACAGAGTTTAATCCACCGAGGAACCAATTGCACTTTGTGCAGAATCCAATCAGTCATGTCAGGCTTAATAGGGAAGCCTGTTTACTGATCTCCACTGCGTTATAATTGCTTACTAAAGCAGCTTTGCATGTATGGTGATTCTCTCCCCCGCTTTTCTCAGACTTCAGGGTACACTCTGATGGTGGTAGCCTCAGACAACGGGCTGCCCGCTCTTTCCAGCAGCGCCATGATCAACATAGACATCTCAGACGTCAATGACAACCCGCCGCTTTTCTCCCAGGCCAACTACAGCCTCATCATCCAGGTGAGAGGGGGAAAAGGGGTCAGTATGGAGGGCTGATTAGAAGTAGAGAGGATGAGAACGAGGTAGATGTAAAGAGAGAAATAGAGGGGGATGTGCAGGGGGCATTGCGGTGGACACAGAGAGAGGGATTAACAGGGAGGAGGAATAATGGGAGACTGTGCGACTAGAATGTCAAGAAGCAAGTAGGAGGTTGGAGCAAGAACAGAGGTAAGGACAGGGGAGAATGGAGGGGGGAATTAAAAGACAGAGGCTGCATCTTAAGTATGAGAATTCACATAAGGGATGGAAGGAAAAGGCAAGAGTGGGAATGTGCAAAGCAAAGCTGAAAATGGGTGGTTGGCCGGAGTGAAGGGAAAATGTGCGAAAATGAGAAGAATGAAATTCATCTGTATTCCAGTTTTAGGAGATATCAAAAGATAATGATTCCAAAGTTAGGACGGAAGATGATTTGTTTCCAATTTCCCTGTCTGTTTAGAAAACTGAAAAAGCAATTTAAAAGATACTTTGATGAGACACAGCACACATTACACACAGATCCAGCACTTCAGGATGAAACATCGTTTTGGCTTTATTTTACTTCCTATGTTTCCTTGATCAAAGTTAGGCACAAAATCACACTAAAACAGAAGAAGAAAGAAACACACGGTGTACAAACTGTACCCATCGCCAGATATATCAAGAGTTTTTTGTTGAGAATAAAAGTGAGTTTAGAGTCAGGACATAAAAAGAGTTGAGACAAGTCTGAAGCCTATACAGGGACACAAAACACTAAAGAACAGGCCTTAATTGTGAAACTGACATGGTCCCTTTTACTGGGACTCATTGGAAGTATGGTGGACCAGGCTTTGGACACGCACAACTGGCAAATACCAGCACCAATAGAAGAAGATTAAGTCATCCACTCTAATCTTTAAAGCGTACAAAATCTATATTTTATTCCGTGATTGTTTAGGTGCAGTTGGAAAAGTTACCTTCTGCTTTATTTGTGTTGTAATTTTAAACTACTGTGGATTCATGAGGACTATGGTTAACTGCTGTTAGACTGTTGCACGACTAAAACAACTTTTGAACGTACACATGATCCACCAAAACAAGTTCCTTCCCGAGGCTACTTTGCAGCGGCACCATTGCTCCAACGCCCAAGACGATTGTGATTGGTTTAAAGAAATGCCAATAAACCAGAGCATGTTTTTCTCCCATCCCGGAATGCTTTGTGGACTAGCCAGACCCTCCTCCGCAGCGTTGTGGAGGAAGGTCTGGCAATGCGAGTCTTAGTTGAAATAAATCGGAAAGCTTTGGTTTTTCCATTTTCCGCTTTAAAAAAAATTAAATTATTTGTTTTTATTTTCAGCATCGTTAACATTTCTCTTACGTCAAAAAGGTTTTGTGGGTGCATATTTTACCTTCTGAAAAACATTACATTGTCAAACATTACAGAGCTGAAGAGCTTCTGGAGAGCCACCTCCTCTCTTCACGAACCTTTACCTTTCCTCTCTTGTATCCCACAGGAGAATCGACCAAAAGGCACAAGTGTTCTTCAGCTCATCGTAACGGATCGGGACGCTTCCCACAACGGCCCACCTTTCACCTTTGCCATCGTGGATGGGAACGAGGGTGACGCTTTCCACATCAATCAGCAGGGAGCTCTTGTGGCCGTGGGGGCGCTGAATAGGAAAAGTAAAGAACACTTTCTACTTCAAGCACAGGTGAGTCACAGCACCGATGAGAAACCACAGTTGAGAGGTTGTATTGATTTAACCGTCAAGCCACAGCAACCTGATCTATTTATCTTCCCTCTTTTCCCTCTCTGTACCTTTTCTCTGTCATGCTCACTCTAGTCCCCCCCACTCCTCCAACTAGTCAATGTTTGTCCCTCCATTTTTTTTAAACCTTTTTAAAATATATTCAATATAAAGCTTTTCACCGTGCTGAATTGAAATAAACACACAATAAAGCTGCTGCATCAGAGTGCATCTCACAGGAGAATCACAAATCAAAGACTGCTTTGAGTTGGCACCGTCACGTGTGTTGCTGGGTGTTGATGTGTCAGGAAAGAACAGGGGAAAGAAACGAGTGGGCAGATGGAATTTGAAATGTAAGTGTGATGTCTTGTTACGCGAGATGCACACTCAGATTTTAGTCACTTTTTTTTTTCTTGCAGAACAGATGACCATCCATGTGAATGTTAAAATGCATGATCTTTAGATGATTTGTTGGCTTTAATATCCAGTGCACCTACAGTGCGTAGATGCCGTCGGCCTAAGGATATCAGTGAAAGAGCTTGATTGCCCTCTGCTGTTAGAAAAATAAAGCTGGCAGAGGTAAACTTAACAGTGCACATTATTTCTTCTTCTCATTCCTCATGTTCAGGTGTCAGACAGTGGCAGACCTCAGCTCTTTTCCACCACCTTCATCAGTGTACGCATCATCGAGGAGAGTGTCTACCCCCCTGCCATTCTTCCACTGGACATCTTTGTGACAACTGTCGGAGATGAATACCCCGGTGGTGTCCTGGGCAAGATCCACGCCACCGACCAAGACGTCTACGATACTCTCACCTACAGCCTCGCCTCCTCTTCCTCCTCACCCTCAGACGTGAGCAGCGCCTTGTTTTCTGTCTCCGCCTCTGACGGTAAAGTCATTGCCCTACGACCACTCGACGTGGGCCACTACCCTCTCAACGTGACTGTGACTGACGGGCGCTTCACCACAGCGGCCGATGTCACCGTGCACATTAGGCAGGCTACGCGTCAGGCTCTGGACAACTCTATTGCGGTGCGCTTTGCAAATATTGCCCCTGAGGAGTTCATTGGGGATTACTGGCGCAACTTCCAGCGGGCACTGAGGAACATTGCTGGAGTCAGGAGGAGTGAAGTCCAGTTAGTGAGCCTGCAGCCTTCAGAGCAAGGAGATCTGGATGTGCTATTGGCTCTAGAGAGATCGGGCAGCCCCTACCAATCTCAGGAGGTGAGAGCGGCCAAGAGTACTTTTATATGTTTCTACATGTTCATTTGTAGCTACTGGTACCAAATAGGGGTGGGACGTATTATCGATGCGTCAATATATTGTTGTTCTTTTTCGTGTGATACAGAATCGATATGCTGCCACAAAATATTGATATATTGATTTAATAAAATAAGGCGCTCTGAATAGATTTCCCTTCTCCCAGCGTTGCTACTTCATGGCTCCTCAAGGTGGCGCTCCACACAGGAGTGAGGGAAACTTAAACATCATTTAATTGTTTTTTTCTAACAGTTTGGACTTGCAGTGAATAAAGAAAGAAAGCTTGTACTTAACCTTTTTTAAAGACATTTTGTATTCATAGTTAGACTGATATTGTGATGTGTCATTATAGCAATTTATTGATTATCGCAGAATGGCTATATGGTGAAATCATCGGTATTGCGAGCCATGTATTGTGTATCATGAGTTACCCTCTGATTCCCACCCAGCAGTGTTATTTTGTTATATTTAAACTGTCATAATGTCATAATTTCCAGGAGCCTAAGAGGATGTCTTTAAATTCCTTATTTTGCAAGACCAACAGTTCAAAACCCAAAGCTATTCAGTTTGCGATTACATAAAAAAGAGGGAAAAGCTGATGTTCATCTGTCTTCAGGTCGTTTTCCGTAAGCTGAACTCCTCAGCAGCTGTGATCGAGGAGATGACGGGGGTTCGGATTGTGCGGGTGGTGCAGAAGCTGTGTGCGGGTCTGCACTGCCCGTTAAGCTTCTGCGATGAAGTCATCTCTCTGGACAAGGCCTCTATGTCCACTTACAGCACGGCTCGCCTCAGCTTTGTTACCCCGCGACACCTGAGAACTGCCACCTGCCAGTGTGAAGGTACACACACACACACACACACACACACACACACACACAAGCACATTTACTGCCTGTGAGAAACTCCCATTCTAAGTGGAAATATGTTGTCATTTAGGTGGCAGATGTCCCGTGTTGAACAACCTGTGTGAGAACAACCCTTGCCCCGAGGGAATGGAGTGTGTGGCAGATCCAAGAGATACTGTGTTCAGTTGCGTGTGTCCGGAGGGCAAAAAGGGCAAATGTTCCGGTAAGACAACCCACCTCTTTATTTGTGTTCCCAGATGTTTTTAGTCTTGAACCCGTCTCCAGCTTCTTCCAGTTGTAGCAATAATTCAAATACAGTAATCTGAAATTGATGCTGCATGCGTGTCCCAACCTCTGTTTGATACATGTCTGGTACCTCCTGCCAGATGGCCACTCACTGACGTTCAGCGGAAGCGGCTATGTGAAATACCTTCTAATGGAGAATGAGAACAAGGAGTTAATGAAACTGTCTCTGAGGCTCAGGACCTTCTCCAGCCATGCTACTGTCATGTACGCTAAAGGAACCGACTATAGCATCCTCGAGGTGTGTTTGTGTGCATGTGTTAGTGTGGATGTGTGTACGTATTTGTCCAGCCTTATTAACAGTGCATTCATTACTTCAGCATCTTTTAAACGAAAATGATAACCTCGCTTATCATAATTAAGTCTAGGCTGACTGTCCCTCTGCATTTCTGAGCTTGTCTCTCTATTACTGCCATGCCTTTCCATATCAGAAGGGCTTAATAAACACAAACTGACCTACCCTCCCTTGAGACCACCCTGCCATTTGTATCAATCAGCTATGCTAAAGGGTTCAAAAAAGATATTTTTAAACGTATTTCACATAAGGGATGATGGGAATGTGGTGGTGGGTTGAAAAGAATCCCACACACAAGAGCTATTTTAGTACTGGGAGTTTTCCACATTCCTTTTCTGTCTGTCTGGTATATGCCCGACTTTAGACTAAAACCTGGCTGGCTAAGAGGCAGTTATTGTTTATCAGACGGTCATTAAGGCTTTGATTTTCTTTCCAGACTGTTGCTTGTTTTATTATATTATTGTGTGTAAACCTAGTAGGCCATAGCTAGTAGACTTTTGTTTGCTCTTTAGTAAGATATTATTAAAAATGATTTCATGACATGGTAATAAATTGATGCAAACTGTATTTTCTGATAGGGAGTGATTTATGACAGTGTCTGACATTGATCTATAGCAGTGACTTGATGATTCCATTACAATTTCTCCGCCCAAGTTTTAATCTTGTCAAGTGTAAAAAAAAAAAGGAAACAAAGAACAGAATTGATGAGATGAATAACATCCTTGTTATTTGCTGGATGTTATTTGTTGATGTTCTGATTCAGTGTTTTTTTTCGGACTCTGATAGATTGTGAACGGCCGTCTGCAGTACAAGTTTGACTGCGGCAGCGGCCCCGGCCTGGTGTCAGTCCACAGCGCTCAGGTTAACGACGGCGAGTGGCACACTCTCACACTGGAGGTGGATGGTAACTACGCTAAACTTGTTCTGGACCGGGTGCACGCCGCTTCTGGCACAGCACCTGGCACCTTGCGAACCCTCAACCTCGACAACAGCATTTACTTTGGCGGCCACGTGCGCCAGCTCACCTCGGCTCGCCACGGCCGCAGCCTTCCCATCACCAACGGGCTCCGCGGCTGCATGGAGGCCATCACTCTGAACGGCCAGGAGCTGCCTCTCAACACCAAAGCACAGCGGGCCTACGCTGTGCTGGAAGACATTGTGGACGTGACCCCAGGCTGTGCACTCGTACCGGCTGAAAGTTGTTCCAGCAACCCCTGCACCAATGAAGGGAGCTGCAGCTCGCTGCCTAATGGAGGTACATAATGTCCTGCTCAGCTCATTGCACTCGGTTTCACTGGAGCTACTTAACGGGAAACCCGCTGGCAGGCGTCATTCCCGTGTCATGCGGAAAGGTTTTTGCCGGCTTGTGAGCGCCACGGGAGTAGACCTGGTGCCTATCATCTGCATGGACTGCCAGCGCTGCAGTGACACAAACCTGGTTAAAAATCTATGCAATATATGTATCAAACTAGATTCCTTTTTACATCTTGCAAACAGCTGTAGCTACTGAAGACGTGAACCTGTTATTTTATTCAGGACAGGCTATTGGAGATAGGCATCTTTTATAATGTGATGATGTGATAATGTGATGTGATGTGCTCCTATTGCTCTTTATTGGTACTTAGCATCTGTATCACATTAAAAACCTGCCAGCGGTTCAGGGTGCATAATCCCTCCCTCTGAAAGGCGTTGTTGTTTAGGCATGTTGAATTTCAGTAATCAGCTGAAACAAAAACAAAAACTGTGTTGTAAGCATGTTATTGTAATATTGGAAATAATGTAAATGACATAGAATAATGTTTGGCTTACGCACGTAATGTTCCTGCTTTAAGAGAAAACTCACTTCTAGCAATTCTTTACAAACTGGCTTGGATTTGAGTATTTACAGTAGTTAAAAAAATGTCATTGTCTTCATAAGTCTTTCTTTCTAAATTTCCCAGGCTACTTCTGTAAGTGTCCTGCCTCTTTCATGGGCACCCACTGTGAGATCGGCATACGTCCTTGCGCCTCCAACCCCTGCCTGTACGGGGGCACCTGCGTACCTCGTGCAGACGACTTCTACTGCCAGTGCAGAGGCCAATACTCAGGACAAAGGTATAACATCCTCTTTGGTCTTGATTAGACATAGTAAAGTTTAACATTTTCCCCAAGCCTGCAGGAGAGATGCAATGTTGGAAGAATATTTTCCATGTGTGTCTGTGTGATAATGATGATGATGTGATGAAACTAAAGGCAAAATTATCACTGTACTTCATACACTTAATTTGACTTCTAATATCGGAACTACATCGGGGGAACTTTGGAGACTGGTAATCTGCCTTCATGAATTATGTCTAATGCATTACTTTACTAACCTATGTTTGTAAAACAACAATTCAGAAATGTAGTCTTTGTTTCTTAAGTGAACTTGTGTTTGAATTCAGGTGCCAGTTGGGGCCGTACTGCAGAGACAATCCCTGTAAAAATAGTGGAAAGTGTATTGACAGCCTGGATGGTCCAGTATGTGAGTGTGAAGCAGGCTTCCAGGGAGACAGGTACGTACATGTTGCAGGGTTTCCACAGGGTCTTAAAAGTCTAAAATACGCTGAAGATTTGTGTTCTAGGTCTTAAATTATTTTAAACAGGTCTTAATTTTCCTATGTCAATGTAACGTGTAACCTCTAATGCTCATTGAACTGTCCCCACAACGCTTTAGAATGTGTTTTTTTATATTCTGTTTGTTGTTTTTCTGTCGCTAGTCCAAATATAATTTGTTGTGTTACGACTACAAATGACACCAACATGCAATTTAGAGCAGCAGCCAATCAAGACACCAGTCCTATAATGCCAATGAGGAAATTGGGGAATTGTTGGTGGACTCTGACATGTGACTTTGTTTTTGATGTTGTGATCTAGGTCTTAAATTTCATTCATCCGAATTTTACTTGGTAAAACTTGTAGAAACTCTTTGTGCTTGAACTCATGAACTGAACGCGCTAAATTATTTAATATCTCCAACTAGACAAGTCCAATCTCAGCAGCAAGATGTAACACGCCTCACAAAATCCCAATGTATTGTCCAGGTGCCTGAGCGATGTCGATGAGTGCATCAAGAACCCCTGTGCCAACGGCGGCCAGTGCCAGAACACATACGGCTCCTACAAGTGCAACTGCTCACTGGGATTCAACGGAAAGATGTGTGAACTCGCCGCCGAGGTCCGCAATGAGTTTGTCTCCACCTCCTGGAACATCGGCCTGGAGGAGGTGATAGGCATCGTGGTCTTTGTGTCCAGCATCTTCATCCTGGTCCTCCTCTTCATCATCATCCGCAAGAAGGCTTGTCACAGAAAGTCAAAGGCCGGCAACGATGACAAACATCTCGGCGGTTCAAATGTGCCTCACACCTTCCTTCAAAGGCCCTACTTTGACGCCAAACTCAACAAGAACATCTACTCGGACATCCCGCCGCAGGTCCCTGTGAGGCCCATATCCTACACTCCCAGCATTCCAAGCGACTCACGAAACAACCTGGACAGGAACTCGTTTGAGGGCTCAGCCATCCCGGAGCACCCGGAGTTCAGCACCTTCAACCCGGACTCTGTGCACGGACACCGCAAGACTGTGGCCGTGTGTAGTGTAGCACCTAATCTCCCTCCTCCCCCACCCTCCAACTCCGTCTCAGACAGTGACTCCATCCAGAAGCCAAACTGGGACTATGATTATGATGGTAAGTTCTCCTCAGCTTTAAGCCAAGTCAGTTTGGTTTATATACTATAGTAAATCACAACAGAAGTTATCACACCTATGCCAACGCAGGAGTTACATTGAGTTCCAAATTATTCCAAATTTTATTATTTTTTTTACATTCAGAATAATAATTTATAATGAAAAATTAATGATTCTGATAAATGAATATTTAAAAAATAAAAAGGGACGGTCAACCATGTTGTGAGCTTTGGCGTTGCATAGTTTGTCCACCACAGCGGACCTGTTGGCAACACTGATTTATTTTGTCCTTTGATATGAAACTCAAAGGACTTTAGGTTTCATATCATTCATATAAGTTTTTATACATTTTATTTATCAGAACATTAATATATTTTGATATTTCTGTTATGTTGGCACAATAAAACTAATTATTATCATATCATTTTAGTGAGAACTCATAAATAACTACAAATAACAAAAGTTTAATCCTTTATCCTTTATTGGTCGGGCTGTAATTTCAACCATACAGCTTTTTTTATATCTCATCCATATACTATAGGTTATATGCTAAAATGAAACTGTGCTTTGTCTTTCAGCTAAAGTGGTGGACTTGGACCCGTGTCTGACCAAGAAGCCTTTGGAGGACAGCGCCTGTCACCCGTACAACACCCGAGGCAGCATGTCTGAGGTCCAGTCCCTCAGCTCCTTCCAGTCCGAGTCCTGCGATGATAACGGTACGCAGCATGTTAAATCTATCGCTCTCCATCATCTGAGAAGAACTAGACAACACAGCATAGTTTACAAAGCGCCATGTTTTATAACACACTAGGGCTGCACGATATGAGGAAATATGCGATATGACTAGCAATGAACAAATAGACATTAAAATGTACTCTGTTCTGCATTTCTGCTGCTTTCAGTATTCTTCTAAAATGCAAGAAATTGCTTGTTGATGTTTAAAAACAAATAAAAGGAAATTAAGAAACAATGAGTGAACAGAACGACAGCAACAGGTGCTGT
The DNA here is from genome assembly GCF_008692095.1 of Etheostoma spectabile. NCBI lineage: Eukaryota > Metazoa > Chordata > Actinopteri > Perciformes > Percidae > Etheostoma > Etheostoma spectabile. The sequence continues at coordinate 7,352,440 of NC_045734.1, read as the reverse complement.
TTTCTACTGATATGTCCCTTCAACTAACACAAAAAAACACGTCGCAGCCTTTAGCGACATGTTTATTGCGCCAGTTGACGTAGTGGTGATGATAAAAAAAACGACATACTGTGCAGCTCTGTAACACACACACACACACACACACACACACACACACACACACACACACACACACACACACACGCGTATGAGACTATGTTGTTATTCTGCACTTGTGATTATCTCTTTCTTCTTTTCTTTTGTCTGATCAGCGTGTAGGGTTGTGTTACCTCTTGTCTAGTAGAGCTTTGTGGATTTCTTTCTTTGCATTCTCACAATGGATGGCCCAAAATGGTGGCTCTGGGGTCACATGTTCTTTTCTCTTTCTTCTTGCTGCGGGGCTTCAGCTCCCATATGGATCAAATCAGTCCACAGATCCAGAACAAGGTTTTAAATAGGGGGGTCCAGCCTGTAAGTCCTGAATCACTACCGGTACAGACGGAAGCAATCACTAGAATTTGCCCTGTGTAATTCTCCCGGGATTATATAGATATATAAAAACATTCCGACCCTGTTTTCTAATCCGCCGGCTCTCAGTTTACCTCTGTTCAAAAAGATTTTGATGACTTACCCAGAAGGCAGTTATGTTCTGTTTGAAAATCGCTCCCGAGGTCATTGACTTTGACAGATGTTGTTTTTTTTAATTTAAAGCATGCCTTTTCTTTTTCTCCTTTTGTTTGTCTCTTCTTTTTTTTGTTTCAAAATGTAGCTACAAACGGATGTTTAAAGCAAACATCAAGGAACATATCACAAGGGTATACACACATATGTTGTGTTCTCCTGTAATTTCCTCTTCATATCTCCCCTATTACCCTGTCATCACTGGGATATCATGATGGGGATTGTGCTGCTTCTAAGTCATCAAAACCTTCCATATCTTTCACGGGAAATGCAAATGAATCCAAAATTGAATTGAAACAAGTCTTTTTCTGTTTCCTCATTTCCTCAGTTTGTTTTTCTAAACACACACACAGGCTTTTCCGTGTGTTGGGGTTGGAAATGCGTTTATATCTCCGGGGAATTTCACTGATTCTTCCATCTGTACTGTCAGTGGCACCCCGTAGCATCTCAGTATGTTGTTGTTGTGTGTTATCTTGCACAAAAATAAATAAATAAACGGACCCTCCCCCCACTGTGTCGCCTTCCACCATCGTCTTGTGCCCAGCCATGAGCCTCCCTTCATCACCCACCCCCCCTCGACATTCAGTGTCGACACAGAAAAGGGGCTGTCCAGCAAACAGTTTGGGACGGGAAGTGTGTCGCTTGTGTTGGAATCACTCCCACCACCATGCACTCCATATGTGTTATTATTTTTATTTTGACATTATAAAAGCATTTGTACTAATGCTAGATCTCTTCCACCCACTCTGCCCTACCGCTGCCTCTCCACAAGCCTCCATAGTGACTGTAATCCACCTTGTCAATTGCGCCGCTGACACGGTGGAAGGAGAAGGTACTCTTTCATTGCTTCCATGTGCCAGTAGTTTTGTCCTTGGTGTTGGGATGTGAAGTGCAGGTTACACAGCTGCCATTATCTTACACTGACGAACCTCGTCCGACGCTGGCGTCTTCTTTTTTCCATTCAGCTTCTAATTAAAAAGATACGCAAATGCTAAATTAAACAGGCACATAAGTGTTGCCTTCAAGTCTCTGTATTGATCTTTGCCAACTTTTGGATTACACACCTCATTAAGTCTGTTTAAGAAAAATGGCAAACCTGTTGTCCATTAATTATCCTGTCCCTCTCCTTATCATTATTATGTCTCTCAGTGTTTCGTTATGTCCCTCATCTCGTTTCATTTCATTCGTGGTGTAAAGCTTGATTTATACTTCTGCGTAAAATCTACGTCGTAGATCTTTACATACACGTCGTGGCGACGCACGTCACTCGGCCGTGGCTTGGTAGCGTTGCGTTTCCCCCGACTCCTGTCCTGGTTCTCTCTCTCTCTCCATAAACAACATCAAATCAAGGAGAGGGTTAACTTTTCCTGCTACAGATTTCCCACCTTGGTCAGAAAACACAGGGGAGACACATTGTTTCTCTCACTATCACTCTAGAGTCGGTACTCGCTCCGAAGCTAATCGCCGCCACTCTCTCACATTTTACCTCGATTCTATCACACACACACACGAACAGATACACATACACATGCCGGCTCGACGCACACACCAATAAACTTCAGGCCACTTACGTGGGCTACGGCGAAAGCTCTGCGTGGAGCCTCCGCAGAACCATAAATCAAGCTTAAGCCGATTGTTCTTACCTCTCAGGTTTTAATGTGACTTGTTCTTTCTCTCTTTCTCCTCCTTCTTGCCTCATATAAAGAGTCTTTTTTGGCTCATGATCTCAAGAACCCAAGAGGTGACTTTTTACAATTTTGTTTGACTGATGTTCATTGGTGTTCCCCCGATCCCCGCCCTTTAACCCTTAACCACCACTAACCCCGGAGCTTAATGAGAGGGAGAGGGTTAAACCTGCTCTGTGAGGCCAAGCTGGTCTGCATCAGTGGCCTCTTACGGTGTTATGTCTGCCGCTGTAAGATTATTTAACACCCTAAAAGACATCCCCTCGCATGGCTTCCATGTTGTGACAACACTGAAAGACAATTTAAGCATTGTATATGATCAGTGACTAATTGGAACCGTAACTGATTGGATGGAAAATAGTTACACGTGTGTGTTAGTACTGTTAATGGTTTGTCAGCCTCTACAGTTACTATTTTCAACACTTCACCAAATTTCACCAGATGTTAAAGTGGTTTGGTTATCCTGTAAGTCCCCACATCAGTTTTAACATAGTTATTCTGGTTGTAGAGGACAACTGTGTCTTTAAGTCACAGTGAAACAATAAGTGCGTGTTTATCTTTAATAATTTGACATCTAACCATGTGAAAGAGAACGTGTGGTATAATTACTAGGGGTTCAAATCAAGCCTATAGATTTGCTATGAGGCTGTAGAGAGATACTGAGCCCTGTAGGTGCACTGAACTGATAGATGATTCATAACAGATATTTTTATACTTTACAGAAAGAAAAATAAGGATTTTACTATGAAAATACTCAACGCAAATGTTTTGTATACACATATCTTTGGAAGATAAGATATAACTGAATAAATACCAGGGAGACAGAACAGATCTTGATGAATAGTTGTTTTTATTCCACGGTGTCTTTAAGTCTGTGAATGTGTCTGCAGTGTGGTGAATAGTTGCTCTCACAACGTTATGTGTTTATTAATGCAGAACTCATTGTGTTGGTGTGGCGTATTGTGCTACTGTTGCATGGTGTGGGTTTTAACATTAACATGATGTCGTTTGGTGAATGTAAATAATTGTGCTGTCTGCGAGCTTTGGTGCGGAGTACTAATGTGTGTGTTTGTGCTTTGGGCTTTTCCTTCTCAAGCAGGATATCACTGGGACACATCTGATTGGATGCCAAGTGTTCAACTTCCTGGAATCCAGGAGTTTCCACAGTATGAGGTTGTGGAGTCGCCCGCCCCTCTGTACAGCGACCAGAGTGCCATCGACACCGACTACTATCCCGGCGGCTTCGACATTGAGAGCGACTTCCCTCCGCCGCCGGAGGACTTCCCTGTAAACGACGACCTGCCGCCACCACCGTTGCCAGAGTACGGCGACCGCTGTGACACGCTGCGGCCCATGGGCAGAGAGTTTTACCCGTCCGGGACCGGCCCGGGCGGCCCGGCCGGGGTCCGCCAGCGCCCAGCCCTGCCCCAGCTCTACAGCCTTAACCAGTACCTGCCACAGCACTCCTACCCAGGCGACGGCGGCGACACCGAGGGCCAAGGTGCCACTTCCACCTCAGGCACCACCACCCCGGCTTCCACCATGGGCACCGGTGGCTACAGAGGGGGATACCCTTTAGGTTGTAGTCTGGACTTTGACTCCTCAGCTCTGGACAACATGTCCATGTCTCTGTACATGTCTACAGCCTCCTGCTCGGACATGTCGGCGTGCTGCGAGGAGTCCGAGGCGATGATAAGTGACTACGAGAGCGGCGACGAGGGCCACTTTGAGCGGCTGTCCATCCCGGCGCTGGACTCCCAACAGCACACTGAAGTCTGACACTGGATCCAAACAAAAGTGCCTGAACCCACAGCTACACCTTATGTTAACCCCTCACACACAACCCACACTAAAACATGCACAGTATGTGTACACAGAAAACACAACACACACACACACATACATTCACACACACGATAAATTGGGTCTAACACAGGGGTTGTTGAGACTGGATGTGAAGGCGGATCTCATGAAGCTATAGGAGACTCTGTAGCATCTTAACATCTGCTCAGTCCAACGTCCGCCCCTTTGAGTTGGCGGTGCCATTGCTTTAAGTAACTGTCATCATACACAGGAAGTGGATTGTCCGAAGGGACAACGCCAATGTAGAACAGGAAAAGCATCATGAGAAAAAAAAAAGAATATCTCTGTTTCAATAAATACAACCAAGCAAAATGTTTTTTTTATACAAGTCTTTATTTTCAATGTAAATTTAAATGTACAGTTTTGATTTCAAAGTTTACTAGGTTTTGTAGATATTCTATGCCTTTATTTTCAAAAAGAGTTAAATGGTGTGACATTATCAGCCTTACTGTGCTTACATTCACAAAAAAAAAAAAGGAAACGTTAGAAAAAGAGCGTGGCTTTTCCGAACAGTGTACTCGTAAAGTTTCTTGTCTCCTGCTCATTTCAAAAAGGGTCTTCAATGAACGACTGCATATTCTTGTTGTTTTTTTTTTTAAATTGTTTGTTTGTAAATTTTGACTTTGGAACCTCTTTATTTTTCCACCAAGAAAATGGGACCCAATATATTTATAGTGCAGAGTTATCCATGGACACGTGACTTTTTCAGGTGTCTGTGTGTGTGTGTGAACAATGCTATGGTCTTGTTAAGGTTTTTATTGAATACTGCCACAGGCTCACGCTTTCCTACTGGCAATAAATTATTCCTAAAAAATATCTCTGCTGTCCGTGTGCAATTATTTACAAACTGTATTCATGAATAGAAGTTGTTCCGTAGGAGCAGTAATCTGGGTACACTACATTCTCTGTAGCTAGTATTTGTGGGTAGAGTAAATGTTTGGATGGCTGGAATAGTAATACAAACTTTTTATTTAAATTCTTTAAAATTATGTAATATTTTTAGACAAAATGATTAATCCACAATTTGAAAAGATTAAGGCTAATCAGCAAGGAAAATTATTTGTAGTTGCAGCCCTATAATCTATTGCAATATATGCAAATTACATCTTTTTAAGCGTATATACAGTGACATCATTATTTCTTAACATGCAGCAGCCAACTGATGGGGCATTAGAAACTCACGGCTCGACGCCAAACATACAACACTCAAAAGTTTCAAAGTTTTCTCACATACCACATATGTCGAGCTGAAGGTTAGGGCTGAGATGTGAATAAAATAGTACAGAAGACAGCCAGAATATTTCAGTTTGATGCAATAAAACACATGTGTTGGTTGTGTAGAGTGTTGGTTTTGAATATTTCAGTCGGCGTTAACATCACTACGCTTTAATAAAGCCTTGGAACAAGCTGATCCAGAGTGTGTACAGGACATTCAGAATGCTTTCCTTATGCTAAAATGGTTTTAATTCATTCAGTCTATAGTCACTTAATATCCCCATAATGACAAAGCAAAAACAGGATTTTAGACACGTTTGCAAATTAATGCAAATGGAAACATCACATTGACGACCCCCCCCCACACACAAATATTAAAAGGAAAAAGCTCAAATGTCAAAATAACAAGTATTCAGACCCTTTGCTTTGACACATGTGGTGTAGCCCAGGTGTCTCCCATTTCTCTTGATCACCTCTGAGACGTCTCTGCACCTTGATTGGAGTCCACCTGTGGTAAATGGAAGTGATTGGACGTGATTTGGAAAGGCACACACCTGTCTATAAAAGGTCCCACAGCGCTCTGTGCATGCCAGGATCGAGGGGAATGGTCATGGTTGAGATAGAGATAGAGATAGAGATAGAGATAGAGATAGAGATAGAGATAGAGATAGAGATAGAGATAGAGATAGCACAGAGATATCCTGAATGACAAGCCAACCTCCAAGGAGTGACTTGGGGAAAGCTCTCTTAATGTCTATAAGTGGCTAAGTGGGGGGGGGGGTAGTTTAATGATTTCAGAATAAGGCTGCAACATAACAAAATGCGAAATGAACAAAGAGGCCTGAATGCTTCATGAATCATTGTATAATACCGTCAGATAAGATGAGTTAATGTTAAAGTAGTCTTGCATCGCCAGACCTTCCTCCACAGCGCTGCACAGGAAGGTCTGTCTAGTCCACACAGCATTCTGGGATGGTTATTGGCATTTCTTTAAACTGATCACAATTGTCGGACGCAATAACGGTGCCGCTGCAAAACAGCATTGGGGAGGAACTGATGGAACATGTGTACGTTCAAAAGTTGTTTTAGTCATGGAAAAGAAAACTCAGATTGGACAGATAGTTTAGCTAGCTG
>NC_045734.1:7339382-7345873 GCF_008692095.1 Etheostoma spectabile | reverse complement strand
CCCTGCAGAGATCTGAGGAGCAGGTAACCATAGTCATTACAAATACCATAGTCCTCAGAAATCCACCGGAATTTAGAATTCCGACACAAAGAAAGTACAAGGTAACGGCCAACTGGCCGAAAATGAAGGACATCCTGCGGATCTTCCAGTGGCACCGGAACTCCTAAATGAGTCATCGTCAATAGAGACTAATTTTAAAGTGTCGGTACATAAGGGGAAAGTGTATCCGCTGGAGATGAAATGACGATCGCTCCAGGCTCCAGTCTGACCACCCACTGTCACCTCCCTCCTCTGACTCCCTGCGGCTGCTTGTAACAATAAACCCCGGTGTTTTCACACAAGGATGGTAAACTAACACGACCCCGATGCCTCCGGGCCTGGTGCCCCATTACACTCATTGTGAGCTCTGTGTTGTGTCACTGTGTGGCTCTCTGCGCTGTGCTGACCCGGTCACAGCTCCACACAGGACTGTCTCTTCTTCCTCCTGGGCTCTGTGCTGCCCTTCAGTCAGGACCACAGCGTCACTCCACATCTCTAGTTGTTGACTGACTAGTCTCGCGCTGTCACACCTTCCTCCACAGCGCTGCGGAGGAAGGTCTGGCTAGTCCACACAGAATTCCGGGATGGGAGAAAAACGTGCTCTGGTTTATTGGCATTTCTTTAAACCAATCCCAATCATTTTGGGCGGAACTTGTTTTGGTGGAACATGTGGACGAAAACTCCAATTGGACAGATAGTCTAGCTAGCTGTCTGGATTTACCCTGCAGAGATCTGAGGAGCAGGTAACCCTAGTCCTTATTAATCCACCAGAGTTAAAAATCCACAAAAAACACAAAGAAAGCGGAAGGTAACGGACATCCGGCCGAAATGAGGGACATACAGCGGGACCTGAACAACCCCGAAAATAAAACGTCGATATAGACTATTGGCTGACTAATGTCACTTTCATATCGCCAACATGAAACATCTGTATTACTTTATGATGAGGCGACCCTGATTAAAAGTGTCTTTGTAGTTTGTGGCTTTTGTATGGTATTGACCAATTTAACCGCTTGAAATATGCTTGAATTATACATTAGTGAGAGAAACTTGTTGTGACAAATGCATTCATGCATTTTCTTGTCAGGAAGGTCTCTCCAATGAACTGAGCAAACTCTGGGACTAGTGGTCATGCTGTCTTCTGTGCCGGTGCCACTGGGGGACATCAAAGTTAGACATTTTTAAATGGCACACATACAGTAGAGACTTTAACAGCATGCTTGATAGATTACTGACATACTCACCTTATAATAAGCTTTTAATCTGCCGGTATTAATCTTGAAGTGTGATGGATGTCTCCGTCTCTAATTATCTGTCAAGCCTGCAGTTATAATATTTAACAGAACAGTTCCAACATTTTGGGATATCCGTCAGAGCCATGCTGTTCCCAGACTGTCTTATAAACTAAGCTAACGGTCTCCTGGATCCAGCTCCATGTTTAATGGAAGACTTATATCAATCATCTCATCTAACTCTTCCTAATACCTACGGATATTCTTGTTCTTGAGTTGGTTAAAAATACAAAGTGATGTATGCCGCAGGAGGATAAACACAAGGCCAACTGAGGTTTATACAAGCAAAAACAAAGCCATAGGTTCCATAAATCCGTCATAAAGCATGCCATGTTAGAAGGTTGAACCAAGTTGAAAGGTCAGGCTGTTTTAATTCCTCGGGCTTCCTCATTTCTCACCAAACTAAACCAGTCCACGTTGCATTCATTTTGACCCAACCAAAATACAATCTAGTTTCTTTTTGTTACGTTTTAAAAGCCGACTCCTTGCAGCTTTCGGGTTAGGGGTCAGGGTTAGACACCCTGGCTGCACAGTTATTTACCCTCCAGTATATTTAATTAGGTTAAGCTTCAAGGAGTTATAAGAAAAGCATCACATCACTTTGGTTTATGCAGAAAATGTGCTCATTAATTCTTTGTCTTCCCACACAGTAAGCGGTGTTGTCATGTCGTGCTGCTTCTCTCGGCATCAGAGTGCCAATGCCACTCCTTGGTTTAAAAACAATTAGCTCTTGGGTCGATCAATTCATTTTTCACCCCAAAAGGAGGCTGTAGCCAAGCCCGATTACAGGAAATGGACAATTCTTTCTCAGTTGGCTTGCAGAATAAAGGTTTTACGTGTGGAATGAAACTCCTCTGCAGTCTGAGAGGTGTAACGCGAAGAAGAACCTGCATCCCGAACTCTAGCAGTGGTTGTATTCCAATCACTTTTCAGCCACTCGTGCTGCCTAATCTCATGCTTGGTGGATCCAATTAACTCTGGATGAGGCGCCAGATGTTTTCCCCCATTAAATAAATTAAGATCTTCAGACCTGCTAATGCATTATTCATAATATGGCATCAGTAATGCAGAACTGTGGAAAAGGAGGTGTTCTGCTTCAGGGGATGGGGTTATTAGCTTTCACTTGGGAGGCTGTGAGTCTGTAATACTGTAGGAAAACCACAAGATGGCTGCATATGGCAACTCGTGAAAGCTGGGGGAGGACGGGTATGGTTCTGGGTTCCAAAAACAGCGGAGCAATCTGCAGTCTCATGAAATTAATTTGTTCAGTGGATCCTTCAGGATGAATGAAGAAACACAGATCAGCCAAATAAGCCGATTCATGGATCAGTTGGTATGACAACCTGCACAATGTAAATTTAATCTCGCCGTTATTTCCCTCACACTGCTCTGTCTACCAGTAAGTGATACAACTCTTCTCTGCCCTTGAAGCTAAAAAGCCACTTTTTTTAAAATTCAAAATAACAGGTCCATAATACCTTATACATGTATGCCAATCACGTACTTCATAAAACTCCTCTCCCAAAGTTAAAGCGGTCAGTATAATCCTGTGCTTTGGACAGCAAGATTAGTGTTCCATCAATCATACCTCAAGCTATAACTGTTTGCGCACAATGTGTGCACAGGGCTATTTATACACGCAAGCTGAGGTTCCTCGGACAAAATGCAAACATTAATACCTCAAATATCAAGTCGAATCAAACAGAAGTGTCTGAGAGAAACGCAGAGGTTGATTACCAAGAAACGGGATGTTTAAACATGTCTACACAGCACCGAGTGTCTGAAGATGAACAATAATGTGCCCAGTCATTCATGAGAATTATGCCGAGAGCCCCCCTCAGACCCAGAAATGTCTGATCTATACAAAGAGACTCGGAGGTGATATCAGCATCGACCCACCACAGCTGTCTGCCCCGACATTATTCTCCACAGACAATGTGGATGGGAGGGGGGGGGGGGACACACTGGGAGCTGCTGCACTCTTGTTGAGGCGGCCTGGTCACAACAGAAGCAGCAGGCGGAAAAACTCAGGGGAGGATTCCTGTCATGTCAATTTGAGCTGCATCAGATATCTTGAAGACGTGTTTCATTGTGGAGGAACCCTTTTAGCGGGGCTTTGTGTGTTGCTGAAATAATTTCTATTTCCCAGGTGAAATGTAGGTCTAGCACCAACGGTGGTGAGCCATTTGTCCGTGCGACACTACTGTCACTCCCCGATGTAAATCGAGTGCAGATTGGAGTCACTTTGCGACAAGTAGCCTGCAAGATGCTAACGAGAGACTTCTGTAATGTCAAAACAGTAAAAATGGACCTATTTAACGAAGTTCGTTCACTGCTAGCTACAAGCTAGCAATCAAACCCAACAAATGCTGTTTTGAGCTAACGTTAGCAATCAAAGTCAGATAGCTAAAACGTTTTTGAAATGATTCCCATTTCTGTTATTTTTAATGAGAAGTTTATTTCATGGATTTCACAAATTTCAGTATGACACGTCATGCCGTAAACCGTTTAAAGATGAGCATGTATGTGCGACTCAAATCTGCATTCGACTCACATCGGGGAGTGACACACTCGACTCCTATGGGTGACAGTAAGCAACTTCAACGTACACGCAAAGCATTCCGGGAAGGCGGGGCTGCGTTTGAAGAAATACTGCACGTCGGAAAGCTGGCCGACGGCCATCTTTATGCAAATGAATCCGCTGAATGCGTCGCGACTATCCGTTAGACGTAGACAAAAATCTTTCAAACTACCCTTTGTCCCTCTGAAATGAAGACCGATTCAGCAACCGTGTGGCCTATCTCTCGCTCCAAACGCTTCAGTGAACTATTTTCGTAAAACGACATTGTTTTCCGTCCGAGCCGCCATGACAGTGGTTTGAAATTCTCGAGCAGCCAGACCCACGGGACACGTTCGTTCAATCATCTTCGAGTCAGGGGCGCGGAGCATCCACCGTGGATGTAGTTTCTGTTTCTGCGTGGCGCTTTCTTTGTCTTTGCACGCCAGAAACGAGTCTGACGCGGCGCTGCTGCGGCTAGCATGGTCTGTACACACGGATGTTTCCCATTGATAAAATGACTTATGCGGAGAGAGATTTGGAAATGTAATGCACTCCAGCAGTAGTATACTTAATGTTAAACAAATATATACTGATTTGCAAAGACAACGTCGGCAGTGTTGACAGAAAAAAAAGGTTACAGAATATTTCGGTCTGTATTGACCGTTGCAATATTGGAAATTCGATCATTTTAATTTTTTTAAATGACATATTTATCTGCATTTGTGTCAAAACCTAGAGACTTTTATAAAACAACAAAATGTCATGTATTAAATGTATTTGTGTCAAAACGACACAAACTTCTTTTGGTATTCTAGTTTGCCTGGAACGGCTTCGAACACGCTTGCGTGTCGTGTGAAAAGTAGGCGTCGGCCCGATTTCTAGCATGCACGCATTTTCGGCGCAGCTCGAGCCACGACTGAGACGTGTGGTTCCAGCAGGCAGGGGGCAACTACTAACCTGTTAACATAAAACGGACACGCCCTGCAGCTGACCCGCTCCCGCCACGCAGGCACTGTGCAGGAGCCCTAATGGTAATATTAGGATGTGTGGATGTGGACACACTTTTAAATAAAGGAACAGCAGTGCAAAAAGGCATACAATGAATAATAGTGGAGTTTATTAAAAGGGCACTTTTTGACATGAAGATCAGTTTACACATAGTGAGGAGTACTGTCCTCTGTGGCTTAAAGGAGTTTTTAAAAGTGTTCAGTGTTCTACAACCTGCAACATCAAACTACAATTACTACTGATGATGGCTGTATGACTTTATTTTGTGAAAATGCTTTGGAACTTTTAAAATTGTATTGATATGCAACTTTCTGGGTAATGTCATGCATTCCAACCAAATGTTCCATCTTTCACCATATATGGTGATTTAAAAATGTTCAGATAAAGTTAAGAACGGAGTGTTTGTATCGGCTGAAAAGAAAAAAAGAAGATGCTTAACCTCTTAAAGGTCCCATGGCATGGTGCTTTTTGGATGCTTTTATGTAGACCTTAGTGGTCCCCTAATACTGGATCTGAAGTCTCTTTCCCGAAATTTAGCCTTGGTGCAGAATTACAGCCACTAGAGCCAGTCCCACAATGAGCTTTCCTTAGGACGTGCCATTTCTAAGTCTGTAGCTTTTGAGGAGGAGATGATTGAGCCATGATGTCTCTCTCTCATGGGTGGGCCAAATTCTCTGGGCGGACAAAGCAGAGAAAGAGGAGGTAACCTTGCCCCTTATGACCTCATAATGGGCAAGATTTCAGGGCTCGGTTTTACAACTGTCACTATTTCTAGAGGACCATAGGCAGGCTGGCGGAACGCATGATAATGTTATAAAACCTCCATGTGAAATTTTCATGACATGGGAACTTTCAGCTATGTAAACCAATTTTAAACCTACTGTATCTCTTGAAAATGCATTGTCACAGAGCAGAACACAAAGCTGCTTATTTTGAATGGAAAGTTGACTTTTTTTAACATGGTTTTGACCGGACAGCCTGTGTATGAAATGATCTGAGACATGTAGGATTTAGTGGAGTTTTGACCATTTGTAGCAACGAAAAGTCCGAATCTCAGCCCCTGCTGCTTCTATCTGGACCCTTCCTTGTGTAGTATGCCTCTTGCAAGTCCCCCAACTTTATGGAAGTTTATTAGTAAATCACGGGAGGCGCCTTTTTAAAAAGGAGCTGAGGAACACAATCACTGTTTTTAAAATAACAATCCCAAACACAATATAAATAGAAACCCATGAAACATTAAGCACATAACTTCAATCAGTGGACAATGAATTATTCAGTTTAACTTCCCAGAGGGAAAGAATCTATTAAATTAAAAAGAAAAAAAAGTCTCCAACTCCATTTATGCTAAAGTAAACCAGTTACAGTATTATGTGTTTTGCACAATCATGTGCTCTGAGAAAACGCGCGCGTGTGTGTGTGTGCGTGCGTTAGAGTGAGAGACGCGTGCACACACAGAGACCACTGACCTCAATAATCCTCTTTCTACCAGCGTACACATCTCTTTCCTGGGTGGAGCTCAGCTGTTGTCACGGCAACCAGCCGGGAGGAGGAGGAGGAAGAGGAGGAGGAGGAGGAGGAGGAGGAGGAGGGAG
>NC_045734.1:7333496-7339372 GCF_008692095.1 Etheostoma spectabile | reverse complement strand
AGCGGCAGATAAAAGCAAACACTCTTGTTTCTCTATGGGATGTAGTGATGAGCAGTGAAGCAGCAGAGACATGGCGGGGGCTGTGTCGGGACCGCACTCATTACATTACTTCTGTCTCCTCTCCTTCATTTTGCTGACAGCTCTCTCAAATGAGAGATGCTGGCAGAAGTGTGTGTGTGTGTGTGTGTGTGTGGGGAGGGTCCTCTTGGCACCCTCCTGTCCTCATCACTGGTATATCTGCCCTTTCCCTTCCCCACACACAGCACTTCCCTCCACTTTCCTTTTGCTCCCTCCTTCTCGCACAAAACTTAACTTAAGTGAACCAGTTTCTTTGTTTGGCGTGATGGAACCATACAGTCATGTGCATCTCTTCCTCCACCTCTCTGTCTCTTTAATAGCCAATAAAGTTTAAGAAGCTTCTTCGGGGGTACATTACTTTTTTTCCTTGCTCTTTCAGAACAATTCTTTTTAAATATAAAGGGGCCAAACTGGCATAAAAACAAACAATCTGTGTCATCGTTTACCTCTCATGTTCTTCCGAAGGCCAAAGAAGAAAATGACAATGTGGCATTGAGCAAGCGTTACTGTAGGTACATCCTGGGCTGGAGCATCATGCTGTTTACTCTTTAAGAGCATTTTTGTAAATAAAAAAACCCTTGTGGCGGTTGTGTGCTTTCCTAGAAGCATGGGAGTTAAAACAAAACACAGTATCCCCTGCAGATATGTCGCTTTCTCTCTCAGATGCCTGTTCATTACTAGTCATATCTTGGGAAGGGTCACATGTTCTTTGCTTGCTTCTCTCCAGCATCTCCTGCTTCAATTAAACATTTGATAAAAGTCTCATTGCTCTGGATGCTAATAGAGGCACAGCCGGGAAACCAGGGAATCATGGCTCTGACCCGGAATAGGAGGTACATACAGAAACTGTCCACTACTGATTCACAGGAAGACATGTTTTGGTGTGCATGTTTAAAATTAAATCAGTTTTGCTCAGAAATCAGTTATACTCCATGTTTTTTTTGTTAGACTTGTGCGTGCATATATATATATATATATATATATATATATATATATATAATAAATCTAATATAATATATAAAGGGCCAATGTAAAAAAGACAGCAAACCCCAGCTAGATTAAACAGTTCCCCCCTTTTAAAAACATGGATGCATTATATTAACTGGATCGTGGACCCCAAAATGGCACCTATTCAGTTTAATACCAATTGCTTGCTTGGCGCATATGGCAAAAACGTTTCTAAGCTTCCAGGTCTGGGTTTACTTCTGTGATGTGCGCAGTAAAACTACAATAGAAAAATTCATAGTCTACATTATTTGCAGTTTGAGATGTCCTGTCCCTTTTTACAGCAGTGGCCAATGGGGAAAAGGCTGGGCCCCAGGGGGGATTTTTATTGCAATACCATGAGTAGCCACTGACAGAAATGGGAATATACCATATCCCCTTACGTAAAAAAACCTGACAGCCGCAAATAGCGTGACCCTTAGTAAACCAGCGGAATACATAATCAGCCTAACAGTTCTCTTCTTATTTGCTCAATCCTACCATAAGTGCACATGCAATGAGGAGAGAGGTGCAGCTCGCAGACACTCACCAAAATGACATGCAACTTGTGACCCCAGCCTGCTGTGCCGGCTTGATTGACACAGTGAATGGTGTGGGGCATAATGCGTCACATCTGCCTTAGACTGCCCGGAGTTTGCTGGAACTGTATTAGTGGCTCAGCCGGGGTTAAATAACGCCAATGAAAAGGTCGAGAGCGAATCAGCGCTAACATTTCTAAATGGAAGCTATTAACCCAGCTTGCTACTCACAGCTTTGAATTTCCGAGCTGAAAACAAACTTGACAGCATGATGGGTCCACTCAAATATTGCAAAGCAACAGACGTCTCAAATGGCTAACATTACCAGATGAACGCTGCGTGGGCTCGAAGTCTCGTATCAACACTCGTAGGCTACGGGGCTACGACGTGCTCCAGTCACTATTGGTTGTGAGTCGTCAGCACGGGGTAGCATCTCCTAGCAATGATGGCCCTAAAACACTCCTGACTCCAGGGTGGACCACTCCTACAATCCCTGACTTGCAGTGGATGTTGGCCTAACTGGTTTAATCGCAGCAATGAACAGGTAATCATGTAAGCCATAACATACGTATACCCAGTTAACTTCCAGCAAAAGAAAGGGCAACACTTTTCCCCCAAACAGTAGATGTGGAATGGAATTGCAGCTCTGAACGGATAATGTTCCACTTGCTGTGCTGTACTTTTTATCACCAGGCAAAATGGAAATGATTGACCATCGGCGAATTACAGAGATTGATCCTTTTCTTCCTGTCTTCTCTCTACCAGTCTTCATTTACTTTCTTACAATTTGTCTGCTGTACTGTCTCACTAAATACTTATTCAAAATCTGTCCTTGCAGGTTTTTTTTTTTCCTTCGCTCAACATTCTTTTGATATTCAGCAGGGCTTTCTGTAATGTGTTTTTTTTTTTTATGCACTACAGCGTGTGCTGAACAATGTCTGCTAGCAGAGCAGTTCTGGCAAATGCAATATAAAGAGACGGACAGGGAGATATAATGATCATATTTTGCATGAATGCATTTCACAAACATTTTAGAATAATGAGCTGTTTGTACTTTAAAACGATATGACACAATGCAATGGGATGGAGGATAAAGGAAGTTAGAAGGCAGCTCAGGACTATTACGGCTAATACTTTTGGGATGTTGTTGGGTAGTAATATAATTATGTTGTGAGGCCCAGAAAGGGATGAAAGATGAGAGAAAGTCAGGTTTTGATTATGAATTAAATATTTATTTAAGTCCCAGGATATGTATTTTGGTTATATAACTGTTATGTGACACACACAAACAAATACACAGCCTCTTTATTATCATAAAACACATTTTTTTTCTAACTGTATCCCACCGTCATTTTTGTTTCTATGAACATGTGTAGGGTCAAGTGCCAACAACTAACAACTGAATTAATAATAAAAGACATAGTCTGACCTCTAATCATTCATATAATTACAATTTAAAAAAAACAAAACAATTACCAGTCATCCGCTACAAGACCTGAGCTAATGTGCGGTAACAAATGAAAATTGCGTTAATGTAAAGCAATTGACAATCAGACAATTATGTAATAATTGGTACAGGCCTAACTGCATGAAGACGTATCCTCATGGTGTCTGGAAGAATGAGCTGCCAGCTTTGGGATGCTAGCTGTCCGAGCCTGTCTCCACCGCGTCCACCTGCGAGGTGGTCCGCTGCGTGTAGGATGGCCGATATTTAACGCGCCAGTCCTCATCCACATAGTGACATGCATCCCGGAGCTCTGAGCCGCGGGGGCCGTCTCAGCAGAGGGCCGCAAACTTAGCAGAAAGAAGAGCCGCTTAAAACCCAACTAGCTAATGTAAAATCTGCACTAGCAGTCACAAAATAAAATTGTTTAGCCTATTCTTTTTTTTAATTCCTTTTCTATTTTTTGTGGCAATAATATTGGTTTTAACTACGCGGAAAAATCTCATTTAATTCCTTTTTTTTAATTTAAGTTTGAATAATAGTGTTTTTAACTGTTTACTGTTAACTGTAACTGATATTATTAATGGGTCAAAATTCTAAATATAAAATTAAATAATAAAAAATGGTTAAATGATTATTTATTAACTTTTTAGTCAGAGTTTTTTTTTTATATGTTTATATATTTTACAAATAATGTGTTTGGCTCTTAACAAGCCTAGCGTAGCACTAGCAGCAAGTAAATAATGTAACAAGGCTTTTTTAGTGTCAACCAGGGACGAGTCGAGAGACAACACTGTATGTCGAGACCAATAGGATAGGAAAGCTGAAAAACAATTTCCATACAAAATTTGATTTATTTTTTCCCTAATCTTAGCTTTTTAAGGGTACTTGGAGGAAGAGGGGGGGGGGGTGGCTGGGGCTCTGTCACATAGACAGAGGCTAGACAGATATATAGATGGATGGATGAATGCTTAGTTCAGCCTACAGTCACAAACAGGATATTATTGCAGTATACCCTCAACTTAGTAGGTAAAAATAAACCCTCAGATGAGAGTTTCCACATTTTGTTATGACAAGCTGTCTGTTTCTCAGACAGCTCATGAATGTGCTGCAGAAGTACGTGTGGGTGAGGGTGGGTGACCCATTTATTGTGAACATCAATAACTAACAAAAGAATAAGGGCCATTCTTTGTATATCCATGAACAAACAAAAAATACTTAATGAGTATGTCAGTGATTATGAGTGTGCATTGGTCAGGGATTTCACTGACGTAAATATATGTAACAGAATGAATTCAGCGTTACATTAGATCTACGGTACAAAAGGTGGCCGGGCCATTAAAGTGCTGGTTCCACACTTCTTATTCTAGTTCTGTGTTCTCTGTGGAAGCTTTTGAAAAAGCAGCTGAAAACTTACCTATTTAAACTGGCCTTTGTCTTATGTTATGCTTTTGTTTGTTTTTTAAATTTAATTAGATTTTTTTATACATTATTAAATTCTTTTTTTTAATGGTTGTTCCGTTACGTCCTGTTTTTGGGCTTCATTTATAAGATTTTCTAGTCTCTTGGAGAACTTCGGGGGTAGCAGTAGCTCGGTCAGCCGAGAGATGGGTTAGGGACTGGAGGATCGCAGGTTCAAGTCCCCATACGGACCAGAGTGTGGTTGTGGACTGATAGCTGGAGGGGTGCCAGTTCACCTCATGGGCACTACCTCGGTGCTCATGAGCAAGGCACCCATGCTTTTCCATGGACAGCCCCCTCACTCTGACAACTCTCCATTTAGTACATGTAAAGGTACTGAACATGTGTGTGTAATTCAGGCCTGTGTGTAATAAAAGGAAAGTATGTGTATATATTTACTTATTTGAATTAGTTTTGTAAAAGTTGCTAAATGTATTATTATTATTATTATTATTATTATTATTATTATTATTATTATTATTATTATCTATAATGTACTATTGGTAATCTGGGAAATTTAAATCTCCTTCTGTCACCAGCATGCTTAAGCATGCATTCATTTAAGTTACAATAGGCGCGGGAAGTATGATGGCGTTTTTCCTGAAACAGATAAAACATGAATGGTTCTTCCGAATGGTGGTGAATGGGCTGCGGATCTGAAGCAAAGCGAGCGACCGCAGAGCTATGAATGAAGACAACTCTAGTAGATGAAAAGAAAGTAGGACCCTTCCCCCGAGCCGTTCAATGGCTGTGACGTTCCAGCTCTCTGCCACCAGGCGACAGTATTTCTCCCTCAAAATAAAACCCGCTCCTCTCGGGGACGTTTGATCACATGCTGGGAAGGTTTGAAGTTGAGGCTTCATGTCACACATGCTCGCGGGCAAAGTGAATGGCACACGGGCGCACAAGTGACACCGAGACGACCAGTCCGCGGCAGCTAGGTGAAGGCTGGAGTCCACGCGGAGGTGGAGAGGAAAAAAGGAGAAGAAGCGCGCGCGGAGAGGATGAAGATGAAAGCCAAGGGAGGCTATAGTATCCCACCACCGGCGTCTTCGAGATTCAGACTATAGGACACACGAGGAACCACGACACGTGCAATTTGGGCCAGTTGAGAAAGTTCAGCGACCGTAGCCTAAACAATGGTTATAAATGGGTCCCACCTGAACAGCTCCTCGCCAGACCCCAGCGACACCGTGCTGAACCGTCCGCCGTGGGTTACCACAACTTTGGGCTGCTTTCTCATCTTCACTATCGTTGTGGACATCCTGGGCAATCTCTTGGTCATCTTCTCCGTGTATCGGAACAAGAAGCTCAGAAACGCAGGTGAGTCAAAGTCAGAAGGGAGTGGGGGGGCAGGAGGAGGAGGAGGA
>NC_045734.1:7331558-7333486 GCF_008692095.1 Etheostoma spectabile | reverse complement strand
AGGGAGTGCGACGGAGCGGGTGTGCGCGCGTGATTCAACTCAGCCGCGTTAAAAAAACAAAAACAAAAACTTTGACAATTTTTTTTTTTTTTAATAGTCTCGTATAGGCTGAACCAACTACAGGTTTATTAATCAAAATGCGTTTCCAGGGTGACATATGCTGTTGCTTAGGCGCTGTTTTGTTGTGAGTGAGGGACATCTTTTTTTGTTATTATTATTTTTTTGTCATTTGTAACGCTTGTTCGTCTCTGGCGGCAAGCTGGTCATTACAAATCCGAGCCCCCGTGAAGATGCCTGTGCTCGTAATACAACCTTGTCAACACACAATATCACCTCCCATTTAGGGAGATTACATGTCTCCCCTGTCGTATCACTTAAAAATACAAAGACCTATATGCCTGCTCCTAAATGTGATGCTGATAGTAGCCTAATGGACAGTTCAAATCGACCTTGACTTTCTATAACCTACTTTTTTTTTAATAGCAGATACAGCGTAATGTCACAGTTAAGCAGGCTCAGATGAGAGCAAAACGGGGATAAACACTATAGCACATCTTGACACAGTCTGGAGCCACGGGGAAAGCCCAGTACTCATCCCAGCACTGCTTAGACTAATGCTTCCCCAGGCTTTTCCACTATCGATGTTACTCCAGCCAGGAGATTTAATTCATTCATAATAATGAACACATCATTTGTAATGTAGTACTAGGTCGATGATTAAATGTGTGCCACGCGTGTGACTTTTATGCACTCCACTTAATTGTGAATTGAATTAAGATATGGGCTGTGGATTAAATTATGGCCCCCAAGGTCGCACAAGATTGACACAGCAGTGTTTGTCTTGCTCCAGTAAAGATGGTAAAACGCTCATAATGGGATACTCAGAGGACAGAGCGCTGCTGGGAAAACCCAAGAGGGTTCCTATCGTGCTATGGTCTGCACACACTGACTGGCAGCTACATATATCATGGCTGTCATCATTTGGAGGCTTTTCGTAGGGCGATTTGCCAAGCACACTCCTGACATTACCTTTAAGTCACCGCAGAAATGTTAAGGTCAGAATAGATTTCCATCATGTGCGGAATAATACGCGTTATCTAGGATGTACAAGGATATGATTGCTTCTTAATGCCTGCAAGCTGCAATTGGTTTTATGATTATCTGCATTTCATGAGACACATGCACAACTCTGAGATAGTTGCCCAGGATTTGAGTATTTCATTAGACCTGCTCACCTCACAGCTGTAGCCAAGCGGTCTTAAATCCAAATTTGTCTGTGAAACTGAAAATGTATCTGTGTAATTGTGTATGTCAAGGTATTGCATGTTGAACTGGGATGCAAGGTACAGGACAAGAGGAGAGATACATTTAGGAAAGTTCGTCTTAGGAAGTTATTCCACCAATGTGACTACCGGTAATTGTATGTAAGGAGGTAGGGCTGCACAATATATCGTTTTATACACATCGCCAAAGGCTGCGACATAGTGTGAAAGACACACAGATATCAGCAGAAAACGGCACTTCAAAATGCAACTCTCGTTTTGGTGGTGCCTTTTATGTTCAATGAAAGAATGTTGGAAATGATTTCCTTTCATTTGTCAAAAAATGGAATTTGTTGTATTTTAGCAAAATAAGCAAAAAATGCAGAGCTGAATACACTTTAATATCTGTTCATTTATTGCGATATTCAACAACAATACCGCCAGGGTTGCACAATATAGACAAAATGTGACATTGCGATATCAATGTTAATTTCGATATTTTTAAACATATGTAAAACTACTAAAGTTACGGGAAAACGCATCACAACAGATTCCTAACAATATACACAAGTTTTCTTACAACACAAGGTTTATTTTAACTGTCATATTGGACTGGTACAACATAAATAAACAATAAAAAAATAAGGACCATGTCTACAGAACAGG
>NC_045734.1:7329916-7331548 GCF_008692095.1 Etheostoma spectabile | reverse complement strand
CTGGTTGGACAGTATGAAATAAATAAGAGCCACGTCTACAGAACAGGACATGTTTTACTGGTTGGACAGTATGAAATAAATAAATAAGAGCCATGTCTACAGAACAGGACATGTTTTACTGGTTGGACAGTATGAAATAAATAAATAAATAGGGACCATGTCTACAGAACAGGACATGTTTTACTGGTTGGACAGTATGAAATAAATAAATAAGGACCATGTCTACAGACACGCAATGTTTTACTGTTACAGTATAAATAATAATAATAAGGACCATGTCTACAGAACAGGACATGTTTTACTGTTTGGACAGTAGAAAATAAATAAGGACCATGTCTACAGACCAGGACATGTTTTACTGGTTGACAGTATGAAATAAATAAGGACCATGTCTACAGAACAGGACATGTTTTACTGGTTGGACAGTATGAAATAATAATAAGGACCATGTCTACAGAACAGGACATGTTTTACTGGTTATACAGTATAAAATAAATAAATAAGGACCATGTCTACAGAACAGGACATGTTTTACTGGTTGGACAGTATGAAATAAATAAGGACCATGTCTACAGAACAGGACATGTTTTACTGGTTATACAGTATAAAATAAATAAATAAGGACCATGTCTACAGAACAGGACATGTTTTACTGGTTGGACAGTATGAAATAAATAAGGACCATGTCTACAGAACAGGACATGTTTTACTGGTTGGACAGTATAAAATAAATTTAAAAGAAATTCTTTCTCTTCTCTGATTCATTCCATTTTGTTGTCTCTGTCTATTCCTTAACTTACTCTGTCACTCTGTTGGAATATGCCCAGATGTGGTACGCTCCATAGGGCTTGTCACATAATGGACCCGCGCGCTGATGTGTACTAACATGTGCAAGTGGCACGGTAACTGGCCAACATGATCATTATAACATTTCAAGAGGGCTCTTAATCAGACACAACTAAGCTACACAACCAACATAAACAGGATGCAGCGCTCTACAAAATAAACAATTCATTGCATACTTATTGCCACACATTAAGTGCGATAACTGTATTGAGTCGATATATCTTGCATCCCTAATTACCGCATAATTCCCTCATATCAATGCAGGAATATTCCCATTGAGATTCAGAGTCTCTTTTACAAGGGAGTCCTGGCCAAGACATAAAAAGTTTCAACATAAAAATCACAGGCTTAAAACAAACATCAAATAAAATAAAATAATCATTGATCCAAGTTCAGGAACAGGAGCATTCAGTGGTCAGAACGTCCTTAATCCTGTTTTTAAAATAGTCAATGCTAATAAAATAATCGAGTTTCCCGTGACTTTGTAGCTCACACCCAAGATGACGGAGCAAAAACCTTTTTAAAAGCACTTTCACCAAACACAGTACTTGTTGGAGGAATGCCGTACAGAATCTGTCCGTGTGACCGGAGGTTGCAGCTACCATTAGTTAACTTTAAATTATCTGCATATTCAACATAGTAATGTTGTATGCGGTTGAATTTTAACTTGAAATCACCATTGATTTATACAGCTCGTTGGACAATTCAATTTTCTTTCCATGCTACACTTTGACAAAGCATTCTGAGGAGAAAAAAAAAGTCAAAAGTTTGAAGATCAAAAGGAGC
>NC_045734.1:7324997-7329906 GCF_008692095.1 Etheostoma spectabile | reverse complement strand
GGGGGAAACCTCAGCTTAATTGTGTTCCGCAAAACTGTCCGTGAATACTAACAAGTCCCACGCAGACCGATGACGTGGTTTATCAGGTTCATGCCTCTGAAGCGTATTGGCTACTTTCCATTTCCGATCTGAATTTGTGCATGCTTAACTTAAGGCGCGCACAATTTTCTGTTCAACAAGCCTTTGGCAAATTGTATGCAAGTTGGCAGACACATTGATTGATTGATATCAACCCTTTTCCATTCATACTTTCATCACTGTTGGAATGTTTTGGTAACGTGTGGGCTCTTACTGTCTGTTTTCCCGTCCCTTAACTGTGGGAATTTGATGCCACGGATGCCACAAAGTTCACTCGGACTGAGCACCATTCTAAATTTTCTGAAGTGGGGTTTTAACTCCCAAATTTGTGGTCCCCAATGGTTTAAATTCCCTGTTGTTTGAATAGAGTAAATCTCCTCCACGGAAATCCAATAGGCATACATTTCCATGATATGAACTAAGCGTTGTTAGAGATTGCACAGCACTCGAACAAGAAGGGGAATTAAATAACCAGTATGAGTATAATGAGTATAATGAGTATAATTAAACATACTCAGTGGAGAACCTGGCAGGCGTTGTAGTCACATATTGCAGGCGGCAGCAACAGCGCTGTCTCTGCATGGCCAAACTCAACGTCAGTGTACAAAATGGCCAGTGAGCGATTAAATGTGAAGCCAACAACACATGGTGAGCGGTTAGAGATGCATGGCTGGATACAAAATCAGTGCTGTGAGCTCAGCTCAAAGCCAATTATTCATATAAAATGAAGCTGTTTGGTGGTAGATAAAGGATTATTATTTTTTATTCATGCTGTAAAAAAAAAAAAGATGCCAACAAGGAACTCTCTCAACTGACTCTTTTGAAAAGCTGTTTATGTAGAGTGAATATTAGAACATGGACTATAACATGAGATGGTTTTATGGTCGCCCCGCGTGAATGCTGACACAATTCCTCGCAGTGCTTTCTCAAACGGTAGATTGTGTTGTTTTTCGGAGAAAGGGGGCTAACATGAATTTTGAAGCATAGTGGCAAAGTGGAAAATCTGAGGAGTTATTGATGGCTAGCGTCCCTGCAAGGTTGGGTGCCTTAACGGGACAACAATGGCGTCATGCTCTGTTCCACTCACGTGTTGTCAGTTAGAGTTAGCGGAAGAGAGGTGCGACATGTCTGTGGAAAATCTGAAAAAGGGGTATTCGTGTCACGTCATCTTTGTTTGTTTTTTACTGATTGTTCTCAAGGCAGAAAACGTAGAGGTTTAACAGCACCAGAGGATTTAGACTCACCTACTGTCTGAAGTGACAAAGACAATCCTCGCTGGGCTGATCCTTTAGGTTCAGGTAGGGCTCCACATTGAATTGTCTTGTTTGTTGAGTGCGACAGACTTTATCCCCTTTTTGGCTTTGTGGACCTGGCTGTGTGCCGGCACAATGTCATTTCTGATCATTACACATCTGGTATCTGTTACAATATTATTGCTTTCTGCGTAATGAATATTTTGAGGCATTAATGCAGACTTAAGTGGCATTTGCATGTGTCTCCAATTAAAGGGAATGTTTTAGCTTTCTAAATATCCATTGGCTTTGTGGGGGGAAATTGAAAAAGGAAATTGGCTCAGCGCTGTGAAGCTTAATAAAG
This sequence comes from Etheostoma spectabile, assembly GCF_008692095.1. Taxonomy (NCBI): domain Eukaryota; kingdom Metazoa; phylum Chordata; class Actinopteri; order Perciformes; family Percidae; genus Etheostoma; species Etheostoma spectabile. Next base: position 7,328,232 of record NC_045734.1, on the reverse strand, counting down.
AGATGACTGTGAAAAGAAAACAAATCCTCTTCTGTCGACGTTGTACGAAGTAGTAGATGTTGATCTCACAGCATCCTGTTTTATTTTTAGCATGAGGGGAGCTTTATCTGTATTGTGATTAAACTGGGGAGCGACAAGTATCTTGGCTTGCTGTTGTTATGCCAGATCAGAGCTAAAGGAAAGAATGTTCTCATGTCTCTTACGGATAAATACTTTTTATTTATTCGCATTCAATTGATTAAGTTGGTTAAAGGTCACTTTGCTGAGTTTAAATTGGGTGGCAACCTTTTATGTTTCACTTTCCTTTAATGTTTCACTTGCATGCGAACTACCTAGCCATGTCTATGTTCAATTCACTTTTTAATTTAATTTTATTGTAGAATCATGAGAGGAGTTATCTCAGGTTTCTTTACAGGTAGAGTAGGTCTAGCCCACACTCTATTATTTACAAAGACCCAACAATTCCTCCCAAGAGCAAGCGTTTGGTGCTTTTTTTTCTAAAAATCCTGAGTTTAGTTCTCAGACAATATCATTGTCTCAATTCATGCAGTGTTCTGGGACCATCTGCAATGTCGCCTGCTTGAATCGGTATGTTTACTACTTACTGCACTCTCTGAAACACCAAGAGAAAGTCATCTAGACTTTTTTTACTTTACTGTATTTATGTATAGTATTGCACTGTACTGTATAGTGTATTTATGCTCTAGTTTTTATGGGTATTACGGCGGGTATGAGCACTGCAATTTCTACCTTTATCGATGAAATAAACTTGACTTGACTTGAATTCAGCAACACTGAGACAACACATGTCTTTTGCAGGCATTGTGGAGCTACACAGCGTAATGTATACTCTGCCAGCAGTATTAATACCGGGTGGCTGTGTCACGTGTTTCTACCTGTGACAATGCTGTCTCTTTGTGAGCCCTGCTGGCCCCCTTTTGACTTTTTTTTTTACTTTGACTCACACCTCTACAATTTCACCCACAGTGACTGAGGTGACAGGAGTGTTCAGTGAATACTGAATTTTGTAAGAACTAAAGACGTTTTGCCATTACAGCTTATTTGCCACATCATGATCAAGGCCCCTGTAGCTTTGAGTAGTAAAATGTGTTGTATCAAGCAGAGTAGTGTGTGCCGAGGTTGACACTAGAAGGCTGGAGTCATTTCTCTGTGCCCACCTTAAAGTTGTTATCCTTAAGATGTACAGTCCTGTGTAAATAGAGTGAACCGTAACGAACACATGCCGACCATGAATGGTATCAAAAACTGGGTTTGGTATTAAAAACTTTACATCTGAGTTTAAAACGTGTACAGTATGATTTGTGACCCCAAAGCTAGTGGTCCAATATGTGAATTACACACTTGTGTTGTGCACTTGTGTTGTGCACATACAGAACAGTGAAGTAGGATACATTTGCACACTCACATATAGATTCATTCTAGATACATCGATGAGGGAGGAGTAGATGTAATAGATGAAAACACAAATTAGAAAACCAAATATTATTTAAAGAGAGTATGCTGTATATGTCATACAACACGTAGTGAGGGGATCTTTAATGTCTCTCTTTTGTGTGTGAGGCCGATTCAGCTTTTCTGTGAAGTATAACAGTTTATGCCGGAGTTCTAGTGGGCCTCAAAGCTCAAGTTATTAAAGCGGCGTTCAGTAACTGAAAAGGCCGGAGGTTAGAGAGTACGCCTCTATGCTGATGTTGACACAAGATCTACTGTATGTTTTTTTCCGAAGACATTTTCAGATCGTGCTCCTTATAAAATAAACCCACTCTGGGAGCAGTCGCATATTTGGGGCTTTTAATCATGATTGTAATATCAGATTTGAATTAGATATAATCCTGAGTGTTTATCCTGGAGTTTATTCGAATTCAAAGAAAAACACAAGGTAATGCAAACAGTAATTTAATAGACAACGTTATATAATGAAAGCCCGCATTTGGCAGACGGTGTCCTATCATTCCTACAATCTCTAACAGACATGCGCAGGCGCGGGAGTCATAGCTGCCCACTGGGTTTGTCAGTTTCTGTGGCGACTGCTGTGATAAGCATCAGAGCGGCACAGTATGGTGGAGCAGCTTAACAGTATCTGAACCGCAAGAAAAGGGCTCAGTGGGTGAAAAACACAGGCTAATTGGGGACCCACAACAGCCAGCAGGCCATGACTTTATTATTATTTTTTGGGCATTTTCAGCCTTTATTTTTGACAGGACTGCTGAAGACATGAAAGAGGAGAGAGAGGGAGGGGGAATGACATGCAGCAAAGGGCCGCAGGTTGGAGTTGAACCCCGGGCCCGCTGCGTTGAGGAGTAAACTTCTATAAATCGACGCCCTGCTCTACCAACTGAGCTATCTGGGCGCTCAGCAGGTCACGACTTTGCAATTAATTTATAGTTTCCCCAAGCAGAATAAATGAACATTGAGTGGGAGGGGATACCGATCCCCTTCTTTTACTAATGAGGCACTTATCTCCCAGCTATAGATTAGTTAATGTCTCTGCTGTCATCCAAGACACGAACACAAAAAGGAGACATAGGAGGATGCCTTGCGTAGAATGCCTTGCACTGTACAGTCAGCAATAGCTGTTTCTTTCAGTGCTCCTGTGTGTCCAAAAAAAATGTAAAAGACTTTTATAGGTTTTGATTACACCTGGCTTGCAGATTTGCTTTGCACAGATTTCCTGTCAAGAGCCATTTTACTCTCCACAAGGATTAAAAACTCAACCTTCATATCACACCGATCTAATGAGGTAGCAGATATATGCCGGGCTGTGGCTCTGCTGCTGGGATTGTGTTCATGATGTTATCGCAGTTTGTCTTGCCAACCTTATCCAGCTTGTTTGCTGCTGCCATTCTTTGACGGCACATGGTAATGGAGATAAAGACAAGAAAAGGGAGGCAGCTAAGCGCACGTACAGTGAAAGAGACACAAAATTTAAGTCATGTTAGTTTGTCGCTTCCGCCGTGGGCAAATGGGCTGCTGGTTTTGTAACAGTAATTGCAACAATCCTGGGAACATTGCTCTGCTTTTCTGGATTTGACCGCACTGTTTTAGTGTTGGCAGGTGCCACCTTGGCCTGCTGGGTTTGTGCTTCTCTCCAGCGTCATCTGAGATAGAAAAATTGACCCAGCAAGTGGTCATTTGACAAGTCGACTCTAACAAGGTGCCTCAGCTTGTAGACAATTTCCTGGTTTTCTAATATTTGCAGGATGATATGTACACA
>NC_045734.1:7317415-7324987 GCF_008692095.1 Etheostoma spectabile | reverse complement strand
CATCCTCCTGGGGTTATCAAATTCTGTATATATGATGTGGACCTGCAGGATGATAACAATGTAGGTTGTGGTTTTCCACACCTCCTGTGAGAAAACACCTTTTTCTGTTTTAGTTATTTTTCTGGCTTACATTCTGCGTAGCGTTACGCATTCCCCTGAGTACTGCGCCTCAGTCTCCCACCTTCTTTGTACTGCTCCTCCTCCCAAGCTTACTCACCCTAACAAGCACACTCATTTTTCTTCACTTAGATTTATTTGACCTTCCAGGCTTCATATTCCATGACATCCTGTCTGTTTGCATCACTCTGATCCAACACCCCCACCGTTCTCTAAGGACATTATGTTGTCAGGCCGCATACCTGTAGAGGAATGCCAATAGTGATTTGCATCAAGCCGGTCAGGCAACAAGATGGTTATTACACAATCCCTGTGGATTCCAGATTATATGGCCAAGTGGGCAAAATGAATAGAGCTTATTATTTTGATAAGTGTTAAACAACGAAGAACCTGACATGGGATCTAACTAAAGCAGGCGTCTGGCATCTGCTCTGCTGCGTTGCACCGCCCTGTGTGTGTTTTCTTTTCTCTTGCTCTCTTTCGGTCTCTGTCTCACACCCTTACAAATGAAAGCATGTTTTTTATACTTCAAAAGGGAAATAATGAACCCATAAATATTTTTACATAAGATCCCATCCCCTCCACTCTAGCTACCTCCGTCCTATTTCCATTCTCCACTGTTTAAAAAAAAAAAGAAAAAAACATAATTTACAATATTTTACAATGAAAACTACTTTCCGCTTGATGCCGCTTGGGATGACGCACATGGTAAGCTTACGGCAGTGAGATCAAGTAAAACCTAATGCTCATCCCAAGGGAACTGTGCATAACACATGCATACTGTAGAGCGCTTACTGTAGAGCGCTAACTATTTGATTACACACACACACATACGCGAGGCGGCTGGAGCTCAGAGGTTAGAGATGCTCGCGGGTGATGAGAAAAGGTGCCAGTTTGAATTTCAGTTGAAATAATCAAATTAGGGAAGCGAGAAACGCTCGCCTCTGTGCGCAAGGTGCCCTTGATTGGAGCACTTAGTCCTGCGTTGCTACTCAGTGGCCAACAGTGGAAGACTGTGGTTGGACTCAGCAGCTTCCAGCTGTGAATGTGTCAGACTGTATGACTGTACGCAAGGCACTGATGAGAGAAAAGAAAAACATGTAGGTGGACAATCCTACCGAGATATAATTTGGAAACAAGAGAAAACACAGAAACTGACATCCTTATTATACAAATTACCTTCTCCGTTGTGTCTGTCATTTTTGTCATTTTGTTATTAAAGGTAATGGGTCTAAAAACAGGGCACGGATCACCCAGTGGACTAACAAGAAAACAGCTCAATCAGAAAGCCTCGTCGCTCACTATGAGTCAACAGTGTGATTCAGTTGAAGGCATGTAATGATGATTATGGCAGACACACAAACACCATTTGATGTAACCCTGTGCACAACTGTCCCATGCAGACCACTGGGTCTGGTTCCAGCAATGTGGTGCATATATATTCCATATGACTGCCCCGTTATAAAAATAACTGTTTCAGTGACTACAAAGCAATGAAGGGACGGCATAAAAATAACAATCCTTTGAGGTTAGAAAGGTGCATGTTTTTATTGTAAAATTAGTAACTAGGGGTCCAACAAAGCCAATTCTAAAATAGGAAAACAAGTCTTTTGTTTGATGTGATCTTCTAATTTTGGTGTAGTGGTGTCAGAATTTGGGAAACGTGCACACTCAGAAAATGAAAACGGGGTAGTGCTGTCAGTAAAATGCGTTAACGGCGTTAACACAAACCCATTTTAATGGCGTAAATGTTTTTAATTGCGAGATTAACGTTCTTATTGGCCTAGCAAACTTTGTAGTTTTTTTCACGTGCTGTTGCAACAACTAGTAACGTAAGAAAAACTACAACACCACACCGGATCTAGCTAGACCGGAAAAGAAACAGCGGGCACGCCGTTTGGGCTTTCGAGCCGGCCAAAGAGTTGTAACGTAATGTTTTGAGTGGATGACAAGCGTGAGATGACGAAATGGACGCCAATAAGATTCTGAAGGGAAAGTGTTACTTTTTAAAAGTTGCCAAATGGTTCTATTGACAAGACCAAAGTGATCTGTGGGTTTTGTCGTTGTGAACAGAGCGATCATCGCAGCACGTCCAGTCTGAAATACCACTTGATGGCCAAGAACACAGCTGATGCCAATTCTCGCCCCCCCCCCTTGTCAAAGTATTATTTTCACCCTTTTATTGAGGGACAGTGTTACATTGTGTAAGAGATTATTTGCGCCAAGTGAGAATGTTACGTGTGAATAGTACAGTAGGCTATATGCCAATGTTGTTTTCAGTAAAAAAAACAAAAATGTTTGCACAAAGCAAGCTGATCCACTTTTCCATGTTAGAGCATTAAAATGAGAAAGAATAATGGGAAGAAAAAATCAAGTGACATTTAGAATAGATAAAAATGTGCAATTAATTTTGATTAATTACGAATGAACTATGACATTAATGCGATTAATTGAAATTAAATAGCTTAATCGTTCGACAGTACTAATATACTTTATGGTAAGACACAGTTGGGTTGTCAAGGGATACATTAAAAGGAACTCAGTCGGGTGGCCGGGTTGGCTCAGTTGGTAGAGCGGGCGCACATTTACACAAAGGTTTATGCCTCGAAGGTCCAGGGTTTGAGTTCGACCTGTGACGATTTCTGCATGTCTTCTCCCTGTCTCTCGCCTTTCTCACCTAGCTGTCCTGTCCATTAAAGGTGGAAAAGTCCAAAAAATCTGGAAAACAAACTGAGTCTTACCATTAAACTCTATATTTCCTAAGGCAGCCAGTCACAGAGACACATTTTCTTCTTTAGTCTACACAAGACACGATTCATGCTGACTTTCCTCGAAACCTTCTGTGCTCTTTTACATTGTGCAAAAAACAGAAATGTTCTGTGCTAAATTCATTGCGAAGCAGACTGAAACAAAGTGTCACTGCTAATTCTTATCAGAAAGGGACACTTAAATCTGTCCACAAAAAGTACAAGCTATTAAGTAAGAAGATATTATTTGAGTCAGTTGAAGCTGAAGCAATCTTCAGGAAAATCCTAAAGAAATGATTGGCAATTTGCTTTGTTATCTCAAGCCCTATATTTACATGGAACTAGTATTACCATGGGACCTCATGTGATTGGGAAAAAAACCCTGTGTCTGTGTTTCATGTGGCACATTCGCACGGGATAAGTCTATTTTTTACTCACATCTATTGACTTTATACCCCGGTTCTGATGTCAAGGCTTTGCATAACCTATATAATAATAAAATGTTCCTTACCGCAAGTTACGGACATGGCAGATTTGCACGAGATTATTAAAAATTACTGGAAGACCCAAGGTAATACTAGTCCCGTGCAAATAGGTTTGAAAATATCAAGCTATTTTGTCCACCATTGGAACACTGGGAAACTATATTAAGTTTATATGAGGATTTTGGAAATTAGATTATTAAAGCTGCTCTAATGAATATTTTAATACAGTGTTTCCCCAAGGATTTTTCCCAGGGGGGTAGTGACTCTCCCCCCAAAAAGTCAAGCGGGCAAATGTTAGCGGATTGTTAGCGTTGAATTGTGTGAGCCAGCCTCTAACTAAGTCAAATTAACTCCCATGCCATTTTGCTTCTATGCACCAACCTCACACAAATGAGGACATAAAATGCAAAAATGTGCCAACAACAGTTGAACATCTTAAAGCATTTGCGGACCATCAGGTGGTGGTGCTACGACGGGGTACGCTCCACTAAAGGCACATCCAGCACAAATACAAAGGCTAAAGCACAGTACATAATACAACAGCTCCACCAACACATGGAAAGAGCAATGCACGGCCCCAGTTCATATTAAGACAAAAAAATCACGTCTTTAACTTTAGCACAGCAGAGTAATGTTACGCGGCCGAGTAGCGTTAGCATAACCAAGTAATGTTAGAGCGAACAGCAGACAACTCCTCTCTTGAGCGTACGTTGCTCTGGTAACTCCGGTCGTTCTTCAGCTTCAACTTTCTTCTCTGTTCTTAAATGTGCAGTAGCGACCGGAGCCTCCCCCAGCTTAACAGACTGTAATGTTAGACATTATGCCGTTTGGCCATGTAAATTTTATAAACGTAAAATTGTTAGAAATTGTATTTCACAATTGTAAATGTGTGCTATGGTGTTTTATCCTGTTAAAGAGAGTTAGTTGTGGGTTATTAATTTTTGTGTTATGAAGTTACTACCATGATTGAGAAGGTCACACAGTTAACAGGGCTCCCGTTCTCAATTCACTCGCGGATTACTTCGGCTTCAGTGCTCTCTGCGGCAATGCATCGGTATGACGGTATGTGAAAAATTCATATCATGTGGGAAATTAATACCGGTATACGGTATAGACCGGTATACCGCCCAGCAATAGACAGATATTGGGCTTCTGGCGCAAATAGGATTTCATCAGTTGGACACAAATGGAAGCTAATGTGGATGTGAATGTAATCACCAATGAATATTCCTATTATTAGAGGTCAATTATGCAGCCAATTTAGCTTCGTTTTGCATCATTTAAAATCCTTTAACTTAATATCCATGTTATGGATCCATCGTAAAGACTTATTATTGGCTCTTATTGTGGATACAGCACATGAGTGAAACTTTGTCTAACCTGTGTTCAGAGTTGCAGAGAACAGAGCTTTATGAATAGCTTTTTAACAACCTTTTCCAGATAGTAGAAATCACAGTTAGCCGTGCAGAGGTGTACAATAATTCTCAAGAGGCGGTTTAGGACACATTCTTTCATGGTCTGTCATGTTTTTAAAGTAATCGGTTGAGTCCTGCACATTACTGTAATGAGCAAGAGCTTAGTGTGTGAAATTTCCTCATCACAGTATGCTTTCCTTTAATGACTCATGAACATGCTCTCTGTTATTATTGACTAAATGAGTGTCTTTTGTTACACTTTCAGACACACTCACACATCGCTTGGGTTCATTCCAGTGTTCCCCTGGGTGCCGTCCAAAAGCAATAGGAAGTTAGATGTTTTTGCTGCTCAGTGCTCAGTGACCTAGCCTAAGCCTCAGTTTCTCTGATCATAGGAGAATTAACTCATGTGCCATGTAGTATTATGAAGAAATAATCTGATATATTTGATGGAAAATATTGCACTGTAATAAAACTGTAGACGTAAGCAGATGTGGATGATTTCGTTGCTTCTTGGGGAAGTTTATTAAAACACTCTTAGCTGTCTTGCCACAGTTGACCTAATATCTTAAGAAATTACATTTCAACTAGAAGCACTGTCTGTGATTCTACGCCAGATTAGACATTTCTGGTTGTTGGGGTTGCTGTTTACTGACATAAGTAGAAGAAGATACCTAAGGAAATTCCAGGTATCCCGTCAAATAACGAGGAATTTCTACTCCGGCATCACCGAGAGAGCGTGCTGACGGGGAACAGCCTGGTACGGAGATAGCACCGAACAGGGCCGGAAGGCACTGCTGAGAGTGGATACTGAGCCTTAAGGATATTTGCAACAAGCACTGCAAGAAAAGGGCTAGGAGAATCATTAAAGATCAAAGCTAGCTGGGTCACAGCCTTTACTCCCCCTTCATCGAGGTCGAAAAGAACCTTCTTTCAGTTACATCTGGCCAGCACTGAGAGGCTCAGGTGGAGCTTCTACCCTCAGGCCCCCACATTCTATGGGGAATCATGCCCAAGTTGAAGGAGCTGATATGATTACATTTTTCTAGGATTGTACCTCGTACGAATGTAAATTGAAAAATGTTCAAGGTAAGTTGAGTTGTCACATTTTAGTCAGTGACATCAAATTACACAGTTAGATGACATACAGTATGTAAGGGATAATATTGAGCAAGCGGGTCATTATTGCAAATTAAACTTAGTGGCCTGCTATTCAGAAATAACAGACCGTAGAATGCCCTTGTTGACCAATTGGAATCAAATATTCAACAAAGCAGTGTAACAGTTCTTTCTTCTGTTTATATAGGGGATGACATTTAGTGGACTGAATGGTTATTTGACGTCTGGAGGTGCATCACTGAATCATCCTCTATATCTGCTCTGAGCTCTAATGAGAGGCTGGGAGGATTCGTTAATAGTAGTGCACAATAGGAGAGCATGTTAGGGCAAGGTCATTAGGGATGGGGATTCCAAGATTTATTTCCATTTATAACTGGTCTGGTTTCTGAGAATGATTTAGATCTGGTGCTATTAGCTCTTTATCAAGGTCTGTTTATCGCCCAAAATGATTTAAAGTTGTATTAAGAGACTTAAAAAAATATATTTTTTCAGGAACAACATAGCATCTGAGATCATCTTAGTATCTGATTTCTTATTTAAACATCCATTAGAAACACAGCAACCATAAACATTTGATCTAAGTTATGTTTCTGGCCCTCTGATGGATCGATGGATGGACCTTATCTTTTATTAAGTCCACCAACTTGGTCTGTATCTTGCTAGATTCTTGACTTTTTACTTTAACGCTGTAAAGCAGTGTAGGTTCGGCATTGATCATATCAGAAATCACTTAGTTTGGCTTTAATGTCTGGAACTGGGACTGAAGCAATGTCACAAAAGAAAAGAAAAAATGCATTTGGGTGCATTTAACCAAACTGGACAGCAACAGAAAAAGGTAGTGTTTCCAAAATGAGGGCTTTTAGAATGTGATGTTGGAGGCATGCAGGCACTTCCTACCACCATAGGGAAGGGAGGTGAAAGGAAAGGATAGTGGTTCAAGTGTATCATAGGAGTCATATGACTGGTAACAACCTCCCCAGGCCAACCGTCGTGACAAGGACCACAGTGCACGGGGAACTGGCTTTTCCCAAAAAAGACAAGCGATCAGACCATATAAAACAGACAAAGTCTAAATCCTCGTACTTCAGATGCTCAAATAGCATATTTGCTAGAAAAAGTACTTGAATGATTAACTAAGTTTCACCTCTACTGTCATGTACGAACTTATAGATGGCTAACTGAATAACTTTGAAAAAAATCAAAAAATGTTATAGGTTAACCAGTAATTACCTTTAAACCTGATCAGAAAGATGTTGCCCAGCTGCCTCATAAAGTAAGTTGCTCTGAACTGGCAACCATACTGTAGCAAGAGATTATTATATTACAACTGAAATAGCAGGAGTGTTATGAATGGAATGGTTTATTTTACAAAAAGAGTCTGAGGAAACCCAGGTATCAAAATAACAAAAACAAAATCCAACATCTTAAAAATCCAAAATAAACCCAAAACAGGAACACAGACACTGGTAAGACTTATGAGGTGACGACGGATCACAGGGAAGGCAAATGTGGAACACACAAACTCCCAAAAGAATCTGAAAAGAGACAAGGGGAGTACTAAATACACTGGGTGACGAGATAAGAGGCAGGTGACACAAGGACTGGGAAACAGGTGGAAGACATCAGGTAATTACAGGAGCGTGACAGCAGCCCAGCATGTTTCCTTGGATCAGGGAGGCTCCAAAATCG
>NC_045734.1:7317310-7317405 GCF_008692095.1 Etheostoma spectabile | reverse complement strand
TGTCGCCATGGTCCCGCTACACGTTCTGCGATGCCCTGTTACATCCTGCTACACTCAGCTGTGCCCTGCTACGTCCTGCTGTGCCTTGTAATGCC
>NC_045734.1:7315931-7317300 GCF_008692095.1 Etheostoma spectabile | reverse complement strand
CTGCTATGCCATGAACTACTACAAAGAACTACTACAAGTTTTTGTGACTGTCATTGCCACTCTTCATTAACCCCAACCGGCCCGCCTACCAAGAGCCTAGGTCTGTCCAAGGTTTCTGCCTAAAAGGAAGTTTTTCCTCGCCACTGCCGCACTGTGGCTTGCTCTGGAGGGAACTACTAGAACTGTTGGGTCTTTGTAAATTACCCACACACCCCAATATACACGCACACACACCTCTATCCACACCTACGTCTCTATCCGTAAAGTAAAATAAAATTGAATTGAATTGAAAACACAGGCAGTAAAACTAAAGACAAGACAGCACAGAAAACCAGACTATCAAAATAAAACAGGAATCAGAACATCCAGCCACTCACAAGGGAACACAAGACAGAAACTACAACACCAGACCAGGGGACTGTTGCACGAAAGTAGGATGAAAATATCCAGAATAAGTGAAAAAACGCAGCTTGACTTAGTGCGATCTGCGGCTTAATCAGTTGCACGCTTGGCGAGCTTGGATGAGAAGCCAGGTGTAGATAGCTGGGATAAGTGCACGTTCACAGCTTTCTTAAATATACCACGGTATCGATCACAGTTTTACTGATGCAGAAATGGAGAAGACTCACGCGGCATATGTTTCACCCGCTGAACGGCAGCTTCTAATGGAAAGTAACGTATTTCCCTTCATGCATCTAATATGCATAAAAGGGAAATACGGCTGTTATTATCAAACGGAGAGAAAAGCCCAACAGACTAGCCTACTAGTCAATCCACATTTTTACAAAGTTGTAGGCTACACTGTGTTTTAATTGCTTTTAATATTCTTGTTTTATGTGTTGCTTTTTTATTGCTGTATCTGTTTTTATGTGCTAAATGTTCTGGTTTTACTGTAAAGTGTCTTTGAGTAGCCTACCATGTAAAGCACTACATAAATAAAATGTATTTTTTTAGCTTACTTTGCCTTAAAAGTAAGAAGAGGGAATTAATGTTCCTCAGGAAATGGACCCTAAGGACTAGACTTAAATTCAAACCCTTATTCACAACGTGACAACATATTTTACAACCGAATGCAAAAATCTATATAAGCTATGCCTTATACAAAATATCTTTCAACAATTATTGTTCATACAGAACAAACAGAATGGGACAAAAACTAGAAAAAGAAGTGACTTCAATAGACACTGTACGCATATATCTTAAACAATGTATTATTAATGTTTTTTTTTCTTCTCCCAAGCTCCAAGCTGACATGTGACAGCACCAAAATAAAAAGATTAAGAAGCGTTGTGGTGTTCCCGGTGTGATGAATGTTAACTACACTATACGTACTGTATATAGGCCACGTTATTGGTCCAGTGATGTGAGA
>NC_045734.1:7313623-7315921 GCF_008692095.1 Etheostoma spectabile | reverse complement strand
AGGTTATGAAACCAAAGTAAGCTATAATACCTAACAAAAAACATTAGGCCTACATATTAAAGAGTAACACAAACTCTCCTTTATTAGAGAAGGAGAAGCAACAAGAAAATGAAATCATTAATGTATTGGTATCTGACCATTCTGCCATTGATGTCATCTGGCGAATATAGCTGCATTGTCCCACTTAATCTCCAAAGCGCGTCCTTTATAAACCTGAAGCTGCATAGAACACAGAAGCCGCGCTGCTCATCTCTATTTTTACAGAGAGAGTGGACACTGAAGTGATACACAGGTCTGCTGGCAGGCAGCGGCTGGCAAGCAGTGGCCGGCAGGCAGCGACCGTGGTCAGCGCCCGCACACCAGCCAGCCGGATGGTGTTTGCTAAGAACTTGCAATGTATAACTATTATCAGACCTGCTCTTGCGGCCTTGAAACACTACCGTCCCACCTGGAAAAGCCCAGACTCTCTTGATTGCCATTCCACATCTACAGTCCCTGACCAAAGTCTTGTCGCTTATCTATTTTGTAGTAACACCTGCTATTAACCTGACTTTTAATGAATCAATTGGTGTAAGAAATAGCTCATATGAAAAGCTAAAACCCTCCCAAATGATGTTCAATGCACTAAAATAAATTAGTTTCACTAAAAAAAGATTTATTATTTAAACAAGACAGAAAGGTCAAATTTTGGCAAGACAAAAGTTTTGTCGCCTATACATAAATTGAACAAATTTACTACAAATACTAAAATATGTCAGCAAATTAAATAGTGGTGCTGTGAGATTCAAATTTAATATCTTGTATGACTTCCATGAGCTTGAAGGACTGCATCCATGCGGTTTGGCAAGGATTCCTACAACGTATTGATGAAGTCATCAGGAATAGCTAGGAAAGCAGTCTTGCATGCCTCCCAGAGTTCATCAGTATTGTTTGGTTTGGTCTTCCATGCTTCCTCTTTCATCCTACCCCACATATGCACAATGATGTTCATGTCTGGTGACTGGGCCGGCCAATCCTGGAGCATCTTGATCTTCTTCGCCTTGAGGAACCTTGAAGTGGAGATGGAAGTATGCGATGGAGCACCATCCTGCTGCATAATTTGGCCTCTTTTATGGTTGGGAATATAAGAGGTAGCTAAGATTTCTTGGTATTTGAGACTATTGATGTTGCCTTCCACCCTGCAGATCTCTCGCACACCCCATACTGGATGTAACCCAGACCATGATTTTTCCGCCACCAAATTTCACTGTTTTCTGGGTGAATCTTGGATCCATGCGGGCTCCAGTAGGTCTCCTGCAAATTTGCGGCAACTGTGGTGTAATTCAACAGAAGACATCATCTGAAAAATCCACTTTCTTCCACTTCTCCATCCTTTTAGCAGGCTGTGGGCCTTGGCAAATGCCACACGGTTTTTCAATTGTCTTTTGTTTAGTGCTGGTTCTGGCCACTGATTCGACCATGGAGGCCCTTCGAGACAGAATCCAAAAAAACGTTTTGGTTGACACAGGGACAGGGGCGAGGTTGGTGGAGCTCGCTGCAGTGGAAAATGGGCGGCCTTGGATTTTTGAGCCAACAAACGGTCCTCTCGAGCAGTTGTCTGCGGGGTCTGCCTGACCTGGGTTGTCAAAAAAACTCCAGTGTCTTCAAGTTTTTTATCCTCTGTACTTGACGCTGAGACACATTAAAGGTGTCTGCCACATCAGCAGTGGATCTGGTTTCAGCCTCTTGTAATCAAAACTTTAGTCTCAGGGTGAATTGTAGGTATGTTTTCAGGTCTAGTTGCAGTTGATGTGAAGGTCTAGTGTACTGGGGTTGTTTTTATACACACCCTGAGACTATTGATCCATTATTAGTCACAGGTGGCTCATATGACAAGGCGACAACACTTATGTCTTTGCAAAAATTGACTCAATGGGCTTTACGAAGCTGTGAATATTAGAATACTTTTTGACCGTTTCTTTTGCACTGAAACATTATACAAAAGCGTTGAGATTAAAATGAGCCATTCTTGTAAATAAATCTTGATTAGAAATATATTTCAGCGGCACTTCAGGTCAATTTGTACACAAGCGACAAGACTTTTGTCAGGGACTGTAGGTGCCAGTGCAACCATTTCTAACCATCCAAACAACTGCAATAGTAGGGTTGAAATCAAACTTGTGACAACAATAGTGACAAGTACTGCATGTTAATAAAAATAAAGCAGGACACATTTAGAAGACAACGGAATAACTGTTAAACACGTTTATTTCGGATCATGGCAGCAGCTGATTTAACACGAGACTCCAGGATTAATCT
>NC_045734.1:7297722-7313613 GCF_008692095.1 Etheostoma spectabile | reverse complement strand
AGCCTGGCTGTTAGCCTGCTCTGGAGCAAAGAATAAACAAAGAATACATCTCCATGGTTACTTGGCTGGGTTTAATTCAACTTGCTTTGGTGCAACCAAGTCAAAGCTAAATTCATCCAGGATAACTTAAATATCCTGCCTTAATCCCTTATCCTGGTTTTGTGCAACAGGCATCAGGGAGGATATGAGGACTAAAACCTATACAAGACCAAAAACTAACACAAGGACAAAATATATTCAACAAAACGCCAACATATATGAAACAAAACGCCAAACCACAATAAGGAGAAGTGTGAGGCAGGCTGTTAAGTTGGTATATTCACAGCAACAACATAAAATTACGTCCAGTTTTGGGGCCTGGGTTGTGTAAAAAAATCCCCTGGACTAGATTTGTTGTATCCAAAGTGGAGACTTCTGTTATGTCAAATGGTTAGCCTACATAGAAACAGCTTTTGGCCCACAATTTTCTTGTGGGAATGGAAAGTTACATGAACTGGTGAGGAGAGAATGCATTTTTTGCCCTTCAGGGTGGTAATGTTTCATGTCAATGTAGCCGTTTCTTTCTGCTGAGGGTGAAAAATGTTTGTAGAGCTGTGCGTCAAATTGTAGTGAAAGCAGAATATGAGAGCCTGTCCTCCCCTTTTGTATTTCAATTAGGTTTCAGAAAGGGCTGCAGCAGATGCTGTCAATTATTCCGTGCAGAGGCCTAAATACAGTATCAGATCCAAAATGAGTAATTAATCATTAACTCATCATCTTTTCCCATTAATCCCACATGAGCTAAATCATTCTGTCAAGAGTCCAAATTACTGCCCTGTGTTGTAATTCTAGGTCAGGTGTGAGTGTATCTGTGTGTGTCTGTGTGTGTGTGTGTGTGTGCGCGTGTGTGTGTTGGTGTGTGTGCGTGTATATTGGGGTGTGTGGGTATGCAGGGCAAATTTGATATTTCGACTGAGGACATTTTTGCAAAATGAGGTCATTTGGACCGAGCCTCACTTCCTTACAGCTGAAGTTAGACTAATATTACAAGAATAAGGAGTGGATTAGGTTAACTTTAGGTGAAAGATGAAGGTTAGACACGTGGGGCACAGGGTTAAGAGTAGGATCACAGGCTAAAGAATGAATGCTATCAGAACCCTGTACTTGTGTGTCTGGGCATACACGTATGTCTACTCTCTCAGTTGTGAATGTATGTATTCATTTCTCTGAGACTGAAATGTGAATTATGTTTGTGCAGTTGGCTAAAACAATAAGTCATTCAACAGTTCTTTGGCCACTTGAGGGCAGAACTCAATTTATAGAGTTGATTTGGCAAACTTGTTTGCAAATACCTTACTATTTACACAACCAACCACAGTAGGATATTTAGTAGAGTCAAAGTAGGTTCAATATTTACTGTGCTCATTGCTCTGTTTTGCACTTCACAAACTCCAGAGAAAAAAAAATATCTGGCTAACTTTGTCACTAACTTTGTCTGTCTGCTGTTTGGTATTGGGCAGGAAGTGTACAGTGAGTTGAGACAGTAAATTATAGTGAGCTGTTAAAGCTGCGACTAGATATGAGGTTAATGTGAGCAGGGACTGAACCAAACAGCAGAGTTGCAGGCTGTCAAACCAAAGCAATGAGCTAAAAGACCCTAAAACACTCTGTAGAGCTGACAGGAACTGCAGTCAGATGATAATTCTCTGCTTGTTTGACCCTGTGAAATCCTCTCTTCACATTACACATAGTCGGTTGATCCTTTGTTAATTGGGACGCTGTAACATTGACTTGGTGGAAGCAGCTTATATTGATAGAGTAGGACGTGTGAAGGGTCAGCAGTAATGACTTACCTGTCTGACTTCTGTCTCCTCAAAGAGCTGTTGGAGGGTTGGATGCTCCCTAACCCCCATCACTTTAGGGCTGTACGGACTACCAGTATCACCGTTAGATTCCCAAACCAATCTGAGATAATTCGTATGTAGGACATCTTGCTCTTAATCACTTGTGACTCATACTGTGTGTTTAAATGAACTTTGCTCTTGCCATCATGAATATAATGGGAATGGCTGCACTCGAGGTGATGCGAGGTTGAGAGATACATGAATGTTGAAAATACTAGTGATGCAAAAACAAGATAGTGGGTTTTTAATATGGGGATTAGTGGGAATATGGCATTCTGGCTGCTCTGTATGTGACTTTGAAGCCGAGCTGTTACATGCAGTAAATAGGAAATTAGAGACTGTGTCCAAAGCTTATGCTCAGAGTGATACTTGAGGAAAAATAAATTTAAAAAACGGTAAGAAAAATATGGCTCTACTATTCAAAGCCCTAAATGTTTTTGGTATGTAAGTCTGAAAACCACAGTCAAAAGATGACATTCAAAAAATTCAGAAAGAATTCCAACTATGGTATAAAGAGATTACATTGAGCTCTTTCAGGTCAATTGGGGTCAGATGATGGAAATAACTGCTGCACAAACCAATCATATCTAATAAAGCTTAACAGATGCTCAGGCTCTACTACGACCTCAATTTTCCATGGGAACGGCAACATTATATCAAAATATACAAAGGCTTGTTGGCTTTAGGACAGTTACGTAAGTCATTACATTATACACCTAAAATTGTCAAAGTTTTTTCTCTTGAATGTTATTCTGACAATCTTTGGAGAGATGTATCGTGGGTTTTAATTGGCAATTAAAATGTACTAATTGCCAATTAAAATGTACTGCGACTATACGGCACCAACCCTCTGACCTACTACATGCTAACCAGTAAAGCTGTTAAAGTTGGCAGGGTCATTTAAAGGCTAGTCTCGCCTTGCCAGACCTTCCTCCACAGCGCTGCGGAGGAGGGTCTGCCTAGTCCACATAGCATTCCGGTATGGGAGAAAAACATGCTCTGGTTTATTGACTTTTCTTTAAACCAATCACAATTCAACAACCTCTTCCCTTTTATGCTAAATTGAATTAACATTTACATGCTAAGAAATATGTCTAGTTATACAAGCAGAGCCAAAAGATGGAGAAATTGTTTAAACTTGGATGCTCCTTTAAGCTCTGTTTTTGATTCCACCAACTTAGCTGTTAAATGTTTTTTTTTTCATGTTCTCCAGCTGTCACCTTAATACCGTGATACCACCCAAGCATAAATTCCACACCACCTTAGCTCTTGGATTAAGTCAAGAAACAGTCACCTGCACTAGTGTAGATTAGATAATAAAATCACCAGGGCTATTGCAAAATATTAATAGCTATGTTCCACTTGAGTGGGCTCATTCGCAAACGTCCCAAATCCCAATCAACGAGCTAATGTTAGGTGGGTTGGGTGGGTTTAGCTAATGTTGACTCTCAAATTGGGTTGGCATTTCAGCGATAAACAAAACTACTTTCAGCTAATACAAAGTTTGGCTGGAGCCAGCGGGCCATGCAGGTTCATTCAACATACGGTAGCCTATGTTCTATTTTCACTCTATTATCGCAGTTAAGCAAAATGGCCTGTTTCCTACCTTTGTAAACAGTCAGACTCCGGTGTGGATTGACGGACTGTGACTGACAGTAAAGCATGCTGTGGCAAACTGTCTCCTTAAATATAATCAACTGATTGTGGAGACTGTGCGATGAACTTTTCTCCCCCTAACTGAATAGTGGGGATGCATTGTTCAACTTGCTTAAATGCCTATGGCTGTGGCAACAGATGGCTTTGAGGTACTGTACTGGTAAAACCCTGGATTCATGGTTTCCAATATCAAGCTGGATTTGTTTCACCCAAAACAAGACCCTGAATTACACAGCAGCTGTTGTGAGAAAGTGGAGCAAATAGCACACACAAACACACATGCTTGCACGCACGCACACACACGCATGCACAGATACATGCACGGCATCAGCTGTCTAGTGTGATAAGCTCTTACAGTAACTCTCACCATGTATTGTACGTATTGCCTCCTTAAGCACTGTAAAGTACTGTATAACTGAAAATAACTTGAAAACCAGGCATACGTTTTTACTAGTCTTGTATTTTAAATCACATTTTATGGTAATATTTTGTTTAACATTACTCTAATATACAAAATATATGGTTATGTAAATTTAAGTCATACTTTCCAGCCCTATATGCAGCTACCCTGCATTAGTGTTTTTCAATATGTGGCCAAGTTCCTTGTCAGTTAGCAAAGTAATGTGAGGTTCAGACAGCTAAGTGACGGTTAGGGAGGTTGATGGGCATTCATAAGCTTTCCTAATGCTTGGTCTTTGATACACAGTAATTACATATACTATTTCCTTTATTTGTCAAGTATGTTTACACGTGAGGAATTTATCCTCTGCGTTTAACCCATCCTGGGGGTGTAACGACACACAGATCTGGCTCGATATAACAATTAAATCCCCAACGATCCAACATTATCAATACAAAGTGAAAACATCGAGATAAATCGCCATCTTTAAGATGCACCTTTTATTTTGATATCCCCCACTTTATATTTCTTCTTTTTTAATTAAAAGAAGTACTTTGTTTTTAATTTAAACGCCTGGAAGAGCTCAGTAATGAAATTGACTAATCATATTGTAGTTGCTTTATGTAAACATTTATATATGTACAGACTGTGTTAAATGGGCTTCTGTATCGTATCGGTATTGTCTAAAGAATGAACATAATATCGTATTGAAACGTGTGATTTACATCCCCTAACTAATTAGAGGCAGCGGGCAGCCATCGTCCGGCTCACAGGGACCAACTCTAGTTGTAATGCCAGTGCCTTCGTCTGGGGCAATGGCCGGAGTTATCTATCACGCATGTCATTATGGTGGGAAGAAACCGGTGCACCCGGAGGAATCTCACCCAATGCCTGTTCTTCTTCTGTCTCTTACCAGTAGTTCATTTAATTGAGATCTGTTTTTTTTTCCCTAATTCAGGAAGCAAGACAAGGAGAGGCCCCCTTTTTTTTTCAAATAAATCAAATTTTATTGCAGAATTCTTTTCATTTAGTTTTTAGTGTTTTAATAGTGGAATACCTAAGAATGATTATAAGAAGGGTTCTGTAGTTCAACACCTTCGTTCATTTGTTTTGAAAACATGAAAACAAATTCATTTTAACATGCAATGGAAAAAAGCTTTAAAATAATTTTTACAAAATATTTTTATGGCTAGTGCTTTTTCTTTATTTTAACAATTTGGCAGCTACTGTAATGCACTTAAATAATATACAGTGTGTATGTGTATAATGTATGCATAATTCATGTTTTAATAACATCTAGGATTTCACTGCAGTTTAGCCTGGGTTTTCAGGTTAAAATAACCTCAATAACCTTGAAGCATGATTAGTTTGCTCATTTTATAATAAGTGGCAATATCTCTTTAAATACTTGCCTTCCATGGACCTAAATTACATAATGGGATCCATCCAATCTTGTAACGGGATCAAGCTGCTTGGTAATTGCAAATGGGAATCCAAGCCACCCAATTACAGTTGCAGCAAGTTTGTAAGTTTGTGTGTGTGTGTGTGTGTGTGTGTGTGTGTGTGTGTGAGACTCTGACTCTGTGTGACTGTGTGACTGTGTGAAATGTGGTGAACAGGAGGCTGTGTGCAAATGTTAACTGTGGTACTTTACTTAATTTTGACAAAAACAATCATTTCAGTTCCAGCTCTGTGATTTGATTGTCGGTTTCCCTCTACTTTTGCAAAGGATTTAAGTTTTAGTTTAGTGTTCTTGTGTTGTGCCTTAACACTTTCACTGCTGGTTTGTGTTGGGAGGGGATGGCGCTCTGGATATGACACATCCTTTTTGTGTGGGAGATCTGGGTTCAATTCCCATTGCGATACGTCAACCAACATGTCCCTGAGCAAGACAACTTCAACCCTTGTGTCGTCCTCCCAGGTCAAAACTGAAAATGAACAATTTTTTGATGCTTTTTCAACACGTTTTTGACGCTTTTAAAGATACTTTTTTAATCACTTTTTGAAGCTTCTTTTCAACATTTTCTTCATTTTTGAAACACTACCATCAGTATACTGTACACATCACTAACACCAATATTTTACCACTGGTTTTACACTATTTTCTTTTTCGAATTCATGGTCAAGAAGCCTCATTTATATGAAATTATATATTTTTTTGTCTTTTGTCAAAGGTTTTTTTGGGAAAAAAACACCCAAAATTCAATAAAGTGTTGAACTGATCCTTTTGTTTAATTTGCAAGAAGCGTTAGATGGAACCCTCCATGTAATATTTGGACAATTTGGATGAAAAATTAGACCCCAGGACAACAGGAGGGATAATATAGAATATAAAAGCATCAGCTAAATGTATTGTAAAGGTTTGGCAAGGTAAAGTTGTGAAAATATTTTAGGTGCACCTTTTTTTTTTTAGGTGGATTAATACATTTTGCTGTTGCCCCTGTCCATAGCTGTACATTGCTTAGTTTCCGTGGCAGTACCCCTGTCTTTTTCTCCATACCAGGGATGTGCTGACTGCCATTAACTACACTGACTATGGGTATATATCTCAACACACCCCACTTTCCACATCCAAACACTACACAATAGTTATCAGATGTATGCTAGAGCTTGCTCTGTTTACCTGTGTACGAGTGACTGAACTTGTTCAGTTTTGTCACAGTTTTTGTTACAAGGTATTAAGCTGTTTGTATTGCATTTGTACCATGAATCAAGTCATCAAAAAAACAATAATTGATTACATAATTTATAAGGGGATCTCCCTTTAAACTGCATTGTTGATGTGTTCTTGACTTAAGTTGTCAAAGTGTCAGGTCACATGGCCACAACAGATCAGATCAGTTTATCATTTCAACCATCAATAATGGCCCTGGGTAATATTCCAAGGCTCTGTGTTATCTACTAACCTGCTGGAGTTTCAGCACAACTAGGAGCATAATCAGGAGTTTCAACACCCTCCATGTGACCTCTTGCAGACAGTACCTCTGTTATTCCATACAGTAGCCCTCTGTCTGCAGAGCTGGATGTGTGTACAGTCCTGAATAACTGACAAGACTTTGTTGTCTTTCTCATCAATTTTCACTTTGTTTTTGGGAAATGAAGCCCTATCTGGAAATGAAGACAGACGAGGTTTGAGTTTTTTTTCTGTTGGGATAAAGATTACATCTGTTGATGCTTATAGTAGGAAATAAATTACCATGGCAAGCAGGCAAACAATCAACACTGCATATTTGAGGTGTGTTGCTGTATGAACTGTACATCAAATTTTCCCGGGATTGGTGTTTTCTTTTAAATGAGACAGGTTTTGAGTTGTAGAAAGAGAGAAAAAAAAAAAGCAGTGGTCACCATTACAATGCACTCAAACCTATCCTGTGTGTCCTGGTTGAACTTTAAATCTGTCTCCCCCTATCTGGGTCAGCCCATCAGCCCCCCACCACGCTCTGCACTGGTCTGCCTTTCAGACAGCCACTCAACTATTCAGACTTGAATCACTTGTGGAATACTGAGGCATGATGGAAGGGGGTTAAAAGTATCTTTTTATGGTGGGGTCAGAACAGCCTCAAAATCATTTTTCAGCAGATCATTTGTCTGTAAACGGTTCAGCCGTGCTCTGCTTCCAATTTGTTCTTTGTACGTTTGAAATGGTTGTAAGATTGAACTGCTAGTCTTTATTTTTGTGGTTGTAATTGTGTTTGCATGTTTCTGTGTTCGTATGTGGAAAGGCCTGTTTTGCAACAATGATGCTTTGACAATTTTGCAACTACAATTCGGTGTTGAATTATCAGGCCATGTTTTGGCAGTTTGCAGATTATCTGTATTGGTTTGTATTGGCGTTTTATTTGCCTAATAACCGTGCTACTTTGGCTCCACTACAGCTCTTTTATTGTATATTGTTTTGAAAGTTTCTTTTTTATTAAATAATTGCTCAAAGCATATACACAATCAAACAAATCTGTGTTGGAGTTTGTAACATTCCAAAATTTTAATATTGACTGTGAATGCATATCAGTTCCAAATAGCGGTTATCAGTTTCCTTAACTACTAATAATTGGTATTGGTATCAGATTTGAAAACCCAGTATCGGTTAATTCCTAAGTTAAGTTTCACAAAACACAGAACAAAGATTGTAAAATATGGTCTTTTTGCAAAGAAATGTCATGAAAATGGAGAAAGTTGGCCTAAAATCACAAAGGTAATCAGTAGTGAGGCTGTTGCGTTTTAAAATGTTGGAACAAATTAAACCTAAGACACATTAAAATTAATTTAAACACAAATAGCGATGTTAATTTTGAAATTTTCTCCCAGTTTACCCATCTGGGAGCGATTAACGGATTAGTTGACTAACCGTTTCAGCACAAATAAGAGACAGATTCAATAAACTGCAGAAAACCCAACTCATTGATTGTGCGACCAAAGGATTCCAGGCACTTGTCACACTGTACACCAACATCAGAAACCAATTACCTGTCACAGGAGGACTGGAAGATCCAAAATCCTTTAAAAGGGTATCAGAAAGCACATAGCACATCATGTACACTAAACCTGTAAACCTCACAAGTTAGTAACTATAATTTTATTATATATATATATATAATTAATTAATCTGCAGCAGAAGCCTGGTGTAAACGGGGTTTAACAGGGACTAAAGAAGACCCATGTCATTCACATGTCCTCAGTATAAGTCTAATAATATAATAAGGAGAAGTTCAATTAACTTTTGAGACCTTGAATTGAGGATAGCCATGCTAAAAATTTTAAGTGCAATAATAAGTACTTTATCAAAAGGTCTGAATTAGGGCTGAACGATTAATTGCATTTTCAATAATATTGCGATATGTTAAAACGCGATTTGCTAATCACAAGGGCTGCAATTTGGTCATGTGACTTCCGAGAGCAAATCAGTCTGCCCTCCACAGAGTAAGCATCAACTTGGCAAGCTAACGCTACGCCGTAATTTAAGCAGATTTCTGTCATTCAAACAACTCTGAGTTATAGTTTATAGCTTTTACAGCCATTTTATTAAAATGAAGGGTTTTATTCGGGCTCGAGTCCGTACATGCAGTTAATGGATACAGGCACGTAGAACTGAAAGCTTGGTTAGCAACAGTTAGCTCTGATTAGCGGTTAGCTCCAGTTAGCTAGCTCCATTATAAAGATATGGAGTGGAGGAGACTGCCGCGGAGAGGGGTAACAACCAGGCTCTGATAAATGATATCTTTCACAGGCGTTTAAACGGTTTTATTTGTACAGTTAATCCCACGGCAAGACCACCAGCAGTGTGCTACTACTAGCCAAAACAATAGCCTCTCTGAGTAGGCCTAAGTGCAATGTTGATGCTGTCATGCATGCAGCCTGCAAATCCATGAGGGGGAGGGGCTGGAGGCAGCTCCTCTGTGCACTGTAAAAAAAATGTGTGTAAATGTAAATTATATTATTTACTTATTAACTTAACTGTCTTATTAACTTAACTATCTAGTAAAGTTTAAAGACAGTGCAACCCACATCTTTACATATGTTTGTTACAGTAAATAACGGCGTGACGCACGTGGCACAGGTGCGTGTAGGGCGTGTCCAAATCCACTTTTGCTAGTTTGAAGGCGGAAAAGAAGGTCCATGCACCAGGCGCATTGGTTCAAGAGTGTTGTACTCACTGTTTTCATTAATTCAAAGGTGTGTTTTGGGTGTAACATGCAATGAACCAGTCAGAGTGTCATCTCCCATCCCCTGTAAAAGCCAGGCATGTTGTACTTTGGTGCGTTGCAATTATGATGCCGGATTTGCACTGTTATATTTTTATTTTAAATCTTTTGCATGTGTGTGTGTGCGCTGCTGCGCGTCCCTGTGCGTGTATAACAAGTATATTGTGAACCCGCTGTGCACGAGCCTACGGGCATTTTACTAATGCACTGTTAAAATTCAATGAGCTGCTGCGTTACTGACTTTGGACCAGATTTTTGTTGGCCAATGGTGCGATCACTTTCTGCTGCCGCAAGTTAGCAATACGACAAGAATTCACCTGAACCCCCCCCCCCCCTTCCCCCTCGTAAGACCAGCACGCCCATGGGCGCAAAGATGGGCACAGATGCATTTGCTATTTAAACAACGTGGGCGCAAGACGGGAAATTCACGTCGGTCTTAAAATAGCAAAGACATTTGTGTCTCACAAAAACAAGTTTCCTTTTTATATTTTCAAGAACTATACAAAAAAATGCAACTTTTTTGCAACTTTCTCTGTCTACCGCAACATCATTGCAACAAACATACAAAATACATTGCAACTTTTATTGCAACTTTTTTCAAATTATCCCACAAAATCTGGCATTTTGGGTCGCAAGAATCTAAAAATAAAGGCCACAAAATCCTGATTAATGACAGTTTGATGGGACTGGAACTCTGCAGAAATACCCTTAATCAAACAGCGGTTTCTGCTGGCATTGTCCTACTTTATGTCCTCTTGTTTGTAATCTTAGATGGTGAAAAGAAGACCGAATATGCTGCATTGCCTATGAATAGTTGTTCTCTACTTTATAACGGATGCTGTAGCTGAACCACAGAGTGTGGTTCACTTGGGAGCAGCTGGAGTACTGTAAATCTTAGCAGCACCCAGTTCCACTTGATAGTTCCACTTTAATTGTCCTTTGGAAAATGAAATTTAAGGTGCAGCAGGATATCTAAAACAACACACATACACAGAAAAATAGCGCCAGCAGATGCCACCAGCAGCTACAAGAGCTGTAGCAAAATGGTTCACCCAAACCACAGAGTAGAGTATCCCCCATCATCAAGATCAGTTGGATGGAAAGATAAATGTTTGTACATATATGACAATACTGGTGTTACAGCACAGATATCAGAGTTGCAAATATAGTTAATTTCCATGCCTGATCACACAAAAGGGTTCATTTAGGATGTTCTGTTTAATAACTAGTTCATGACACATTAAAACTGTGTTATCAGATTGACAACATGACATTGGACAACTAGTCCAGGGGGCTTTATCTAGAAGAAGTGACTGGACCTGTCAGGCTGTGTCAGGCCACCAGCTGTGGGGGCCTGGCTGACATCCAGTTTGACACCACCCTTGGTGTTTTGTCATCTCTGTTCCCTTACCAGAGAAAGTGAGCGTGGTGGACAGGTATTTTCACAACACATGATCCACAACATTGCAGTGGTGGCAGTAAGAAAGAGGCCCAGCAATTCAGGATTGAGATTGCTTTGTTAGGTTTTTTAAGGTAAGCTGACAAGGTTGGCCAGTTTGGCGGTAAACCTCACTGGATCTGAGATGTTTCACTCAAGCGGCTATCTAGTGTTAAAACCCACAGGACTTCATAACACTGCCAATTAGAAGAGAAGCTCATTATTCTTCCCTTAAATAAAGCAAAGACAAAACTATTTTTAGTTAATATTTTGTATTTTTATGCAGACTGTCCGCCGGCCGATTATCGGGTTAGTGTGTCACGGCCCTAAGAGAAGGCGGAGATTAAACCTGGCAAGGGTCAATCATCCACGCCTCTCTCTCTCTCTCTCTCTCTCTCTCTCTCTCTCTCGCTTTTGCTCTCTGTTTTTATTCTGCATGTCTCTACCTCTTTGTCTTTGGATTATTAGTAATGCAGTTCAAGTAAAATTCCAACATCAAAGTTGTTGTTTTGTGTGCATTTTGTCACATCTGTACACACCCCGAAGGTGCCATGATAATCCGATCTGTAGCTGGGATATATTTTGAGTGAATGCCATAATACCTCAATAAATGCTCCCAACACTAAGTCACAGTCACACAAAACACATAATATCCATATATATTTATTCAAGGTTTTCAAATTTGTTGGCACCGTTGCTGATGGCTGAAACAGTCTATAGCTAAGTAATGATGAAAGAAAATTCCCACGAATGATCTCTTAGGACAGAAAAGGTGCAGAAAGGTAAAAAAAAAAAAAAAAGGATTGAGGACTCAGAGACCAACACAAAGTACTATGTCACAGTGGCAAGGTCAATGAATGTTTATCCAAGTGGATCTGCTATTTATGATCAAAAGGGTGCAGCGGTATGCACAAATGGATGAGTGTGGAGATTTATTTTTACACTCTTAGTCACTCACATTCCTTTTGTCATACCATTTAAACTAGTGTGGTGATCACAGTGGTGCATGATGAAAATTTCTCACCAAATGGAGATAAACATCCATGTAGGAAACTTTTTTTGTTCTGTGAGGTTCAGAGGGGCAAGATATGTTAACCAGGAGAATAGCAGGTTCTAGATTTTGATATGCACTGAAACCTAAACGTTTTTGTAGTTATTTTGTAGCAGTCTGGGTCTTTAATAAGGGTATCAATACATTACCATGTGCAATTACACTGCACTTTGCCATGACACTTTCTAATTTGCTTTCTTATGATGGTTGTAGAGATTTGATTAACTTTAAGGGAAATCTTTCAGCATAAAAGACCCATTTTAAGCAACATATAAATGCCTCGCCTTGTGTGCTTGGAACTGCCCTCTCTCTGTGCCAATTCTTCCATCATATGCAGAGCACTGGGTGTGACTATACCAAGGCACACAGGGCTCAAAACGTTTTAAAGTGGTTGCCGGCTTGGCAAACGGGCATCAGCTTTTGGTTGCAAAAACTGACAATATGCTTGCCATGTTTTAAACTTCCTATATTTGGAGCAATTGATTTCTCATTAAAACACATTTTAATAATGTTGCAATATAATTTACCATCCTTCACAAATAGGGGTGCGATGGGTCACAAAACTCACAGGATCGCATACATTTTCGGATCAAAAAATATATATTTTTTATAATAATGATATAATAATTATTATTTCACCAGTAAATTGCTGTTAAAAGACAAAAACGGATGAGAAAAGGGTATTTTACAATAACTTTGAATGGAACACAAGGTTTACCAGTAAACGCAACATTTAGTCCCGTCTGCGTTGGCTTTCCGACAACAGCGGTGACCTGTGCTAATTTGTGTCTTTTAGCTCATAGCTTTATCTGCAGACCACTGTTGGAATCCTCTACAGTGAAATACAGTCACACTTTTACACTGTTTAGCTGCCAGCATTTTAACAAAGTGTAATCCAGTTACCACTGTAGCTAACAGTAGGATAACGTTACCTGCTGCCAAGTGTAACATGTTATTAGTGTTTACTAGTATGACATGCAGCGATGCGTCTGTTGACTTTAACGTCCGTTTCAGAGCATCAGAGAGCAGCGCAGACATTTAGGTGGCACTGTAATGAGGCACTGGTATCTGCGTTGCTATTCTGTCTGCTAGATACCGGGCACTGGTGCCATATCAGCACCTGGGTTTAACTTGCGGCGTTAACGTAAACAGAAAATTGCGTAGCCTGTGTCTTTTCGTGGCAAACACGCGTGTGTGGAAAGCGGTCGCACAGTAGCTGAAATGTTGTGTTGCACACAAATGTAGTGTTAAACTTTATGGAGACAACCAAATAAAGTATTGACTTTTTTTGAAATGAGATTTTCCAGTTTTGGAAGTTGTGATTTGTTTTATATATATATATATATATATATATATATATATATATATATATATATATATATATATATATATATATATATATATATATATATATATATAAAACAAATCTTGAACAGGTGGTAGCTAAAGTGGGCAACCAGAGGCCAAGAACAGTTGCTAACTGACTCAATCTGG
The DNA here is from genome assembly GCF_008692095.1 of Etheostoma spectabile. Classification (NCBI taxonomy): domain Eukaryota; kingdom Metazoa; phylum Chordata; class Actinopteri; order Perciformes; family Percidae; genus Etheostoma; species Etheostoma spectabile. Next base: position 7,299,992 of record NC_045734.1, on the reverse strand, counting down.
TTGCCAGGGCGGCCAAGGAATCATTACTGTTGAATCCTGGCACTATAATACATGTTAAGGTCAGGAAAATACCCACATCTTTGTCTTATAGCACAGTTTTCATCATTATTTGCACTGCCATGAAAGTACAGCCATTTGGAATTGAAATTTGTATATGAGATGTTCATATGACTCTACATGTAGTGCCATTATAATAAATTGTAGGGATTTCTGACACATTAAAATGTATTCATATTCGTGGGGTGGTTTTTTCATAAATCAACATACATTAAAATGAGCTTTCTGCAGTATGTTCTGCCAAGGGAGGCGTACTTAAAGGCGTTACATGCTTTTTCTGCACTTTCACACTTAGCTACATTAGTACATTAGTAAACTCCCATGAAAAGGTATGCAGTTAGGCTTGACTGTTTACCCTGGGTAATGAAATGTAAATGTAATGTTCTTTTATAGCGCTTTTCAAGTCTCAAAGACTACTCAAAGCGCTTTTACATAGTACAGAAACCATTCGCCATTCACACACATTCATACACTGTGGCCAAGGCTGCCACCTGCTCATCAGATAATCACTCACACACATTTAAACACCGATGGCGCAGCCGGCAGCAATTCGGGGTTCAGTTTCTTGCCCAAGGAAACTTTGACATGGAACTGCAGGGCCAGGGATCGAACCACCAACCTTCCGATTGGCAGGCAACCGCTCCACCACAGATGTTTTGTTTCTTAGTGCAGTCAGGACATATATGTCCATTGGCTGACATTCAGACTTGCTCCACCTGCTGCCACTTTTAGCACATGCACATTGTATCTCACATGGAGCCTCAGTCTTACAGCATGCGGATGCTACACTGCTCAAAATCTTAAAATTAAACTGAAAACCACCATTCTCCCTACTGATAAAATATTATCAGAACTCGTTCCTTACATTTCAAGAAGAATCATCAAACTCACACTAAATGGGATTAAAGTATACATTTAGTTTATAGTGATTAGTGATTTTCTTAGGAAATACACATATTTGCACTTTTGGAAGGAAAAGGATCCTAAACATACAAAGAGATTGTTTTATTTGATTTTGTCTCAGGACAAACAGGATCTCAATTGAATTGTTTTTTGTAGGAAAGTGGAATGTGTAGATCTGAGATATGATGGATACAAAACAATTAATGTATTGAGAGATTTTAGAAAAAATAGACTGTAGTTCAACAATAAATTAGTGTTTCTGAGTAAAAAAAACATCTAATAGGAGTTATCACAAGGTTAATACAGGTATATTCTATAATTCTTGCCAAACTGAACAACTGGACGTGAGAGCCCCGGTCAGAGAGAGGAATCCAAGGACCACTGACAGAACTACAGAGCTTGCTGAGATAGCACCTTTCAAAACAGTCAGAGCAGCACTTGCTTGGCGGCAAAACATCTATCTGATACAATAAAAAAAATGTAACTTGTCAGCTATAATTCAAAGCAGACTAGAGAAAACAGTCTAAGAACATTTCTGCTGTAAAACGGGAAGGTGGCAGTCTCTGGCTGTTGGTGCTCTTTTCAGCACAGATGGAAACAGGACATGTGAGGTTGGATAAAGAAAAACTAGCCACATGTCTACCCCGAAGTTTGTCTTCCCACTGGAGGGATATACAGCCAATTCAGTCAAAGTACACTTATTTAATGAGTGGCTTCTGCATGGATATAATGAGTGGAAAGGTGGTAAACTTATTTAACTTATTTGATTTTTTAAGTATTAATTATGAATGTGGAAGTGCCAAAATGTGAAGCTTAATGATAAGATGAAAGTAGTCAATAAATAAGTACAGCAGAAGAATTATAAATAAAATGGTCTCCCCTGACTGCACTTACACTAAGCTCCATATCAAATTGAAGCCCTTCCATATCACTGTATTGTCTTCAGTACAAGAAAGTGACAGTCCTGGTATGACCCAGTAAAAGCCAGGTCTTAAATCCCTTTAGAAAATCTGTGGAAAGACCTCAATACAGCTGCTTGCAGACGCTTCACTTTACACTTGACTGAACCAGAGTAACTATGCTCTGAAAAAATGTGACGAGAGGCTGATACAGACTCAGAGGTGTCATTAGTTAAATTGTTAAAAACAAGACCCATAGCAGTAAAATGAACAAGCGAAAAATAATTTAAATACCAATGGAAATAAAAATTAAAAACACAAAATTACAAACATGAGACAAAACCAAGTTTAGAAAAAGTGAGTCTTCTGCTACTTTTTAAAAGCGAGACCACAGAACATAGCTGCAGTAGC
>NC_045734.1:7296157-7297712 GCF_008692095.1 Etheostoma spectabile | reverse complement strand
CCCACCATATTCCATTTTAGAGATTACGCTGCCACACCATGAATTGTGAACAAACTTCAATTGGCTGGATACTGTCCACATGCACTGTATATCTTTTCAGCTAGCCAGTAACGTTCCAATTCATTGTGGCAAAATGCTCAGATGGTCTTCCCTTGGACCTAAATCGGTTGAAAGTGTGGGATTGCAGAAATGGAAAAAGGGACACAGCACCAGGCCATATCTTTCCTCAAGCCAAATGAAAACTCAGAGTGATGTGTCAATCACAGGACAAATGACAGAGAGAGTGAGGGAGAGAGTCCAACAGCCAAAAGAGCCAGCTGCCTGTAGGCCTTTCATGACATGACCTTGTCAAGGTCAAGGCTGTTAATACTGGGTGAATTGAGTTTAAAATCCTGTATAATATATCTTACAGTAGTGGATAGCCAAGGAAGAAAAAGAGAGCCCCTTAAAGATGACTGTTGACACGTTGGGTTAGGGTTAGGGGATGTCCCTTTGTAGTTGGTGGTGACAAAATACCGAGCTAAAAAGAGTGACTTACTACAAGGTTAGCATTCCTTTGTGTGGTGTTGTTCCATTGTGTTTGCTGGATGCGTAAATAGCCAACTGGTTGCTAACAGGTATGTTTTCCACAGCAACCTTACAAGGTGATAGGCTGTGTGTGTTTACAGCGTGTTCGCTGGATCCACGTGTCGGAAAAAATTAATATCTGTTTCAACCATCACAATTAAATGTCTAAATCCTACTATTTACCTAAAGGTAATTCTATCTCTAACCTTAGAGGTATCCTTTTTTCACCACTAGTGGCACTATAGAGTAGTGTATCGATATTGTATCTTGTTGGGTACTCCCACACACATTCTACATCTACATCTACATACATGAGCACAGGGGAGAAAAAACAACTCCATAGGTTGTTTTTAAGCCTCAAATAGGAAAAAAAGTGTTGTCACTCCTATTGTCCTCACAAAGATAGCCCCGAAAGTAAAAAAAAAGAAGAAAAAATACCTTCAATTGTTCTATGCTACTACTATTATACTACTTTGCCATTCCCTAAAGGGATCTTATATAGTTGAGTAAATCCTCTTTTTTGAATCATTAATGTACAATTAGAGCAGTCCAGATGATTATGGGATGGATTCAGATGTAGCAGATTTGTCAGATAAACATTCATTCTGGGAACTCTACTCCATTATAATGTAACAAAACCGGTTTCTAGTTTAGTAATGCTGTTTACGCCAAATTGCTACCATACCTATCTTATGTGACTTAAAAATAGTAGGAAACAATTTTTGCTTCTTTTGGTGGCAGTGTTTTTCCTAAAGGATATACAGATTTTTAGGCATTCTATTATTCCACTAAGACCTCTAATAGCTTAAAAGTGCATATAGCTGCTCCAAAAGAAAGTAAAGAAATGTCCTTGGGTGAGCAAGCCCCAGTGCCACCTTGGTTTGGGCTGAGCCCCCCATGTTTGACTTCTGGCTCCGCCACTGGTTGTCCTTGTAAATATAATACATTAAATGAAATGATAATAAAAGCACGCACACACACACACACA
>NC_045734.1:7295296-7296147 GCF_008692095.1 Etheostoma spectabile | reverse complement strand
CACACACACACACACAGTAAATCTCTCTTGCAGACATGGGATCTTGTGTCAACAGCAGGTGCACCTATTACCCTATAGAGGGCAGCTGAATGACAGATATAAAAAGACAAAACTTAACTAGAACTGCAAGCATTGATGATCCGGTCTAAGCCTCTTGGTGCCAGTCGCCCTCAACGACCCGGGTAGAGTGCGAAAGCGGGACCCAAAGCATGACGGTGGGGAGGCAAACGTCACTAAATATCAAGAGGTGTGAGCCGCAAGGTCTGCGGTATTGCCATGGCAAATATCCCATTAACACTGATTGAGTAAAAGGGCAGAAAGTGGTTTAGTTGACTATGGGTACATTCACACCGCAAGTCTTATTGTTTAATTCAGATTTTTGGTTCAGATCTGATTTTTTTGCTTGGCTGTTAACATTAACTTTCAAAATGTGTGGTCTATATTAGATTAAAGTGTGAACTGTTTGTGGTTTTGATCAGACCTGAATGCAGCAAAAGAGCAATAACGATGACATCAGACGCAGCACGCTGTTGCACTAAGGAGTGGCGGGACTGTGCTGTGAATAGCTTTGCAGTGATGCATTTTTTTCAAAACTTTTGCATGCCTAGTTAAGTATTTAATTTTACTGTCTGTGTCTAGGGCTAGCTCCTGTCGGCGCATAATTGTGAGACATTGGTTGTTCACACTGCCGCCGCATTGAAAAAAAAAAGAAAAATCAGACCTGGGTCTGATTCAGGACCACATATGGAAGTGGTCTATATCTGATTTGGAAAATCAGATCTGGGAAAGATTTTAGTGTTCACATTACTACTGAAGAAGTTTGACCAGGGGTCTCATTTATAAAACTGCGA
>NC_045734.1:7289980-7295286 GCF_008692095.1 Etheostoma spectabile | reverse complement strand
TTACTGAAAGTGTACATACGCCCAAAAGCCAAAAATGGTGTACGGCAAAAACAATTCAGATTTATAAAACTGTGCACACGCACATCTATAAGCAATATTCCCTTCATAAATCACGTGTGCATACATGAATCAGCCTCTTTTTTTAACCATAAATATTCAATGCAAAGCACCTCATGAATGCTGATCAGCATGTTAGTGACCCATGCCGTTGTTCTTTTGTTATGCTGAATCATGCCGAATCAGGTTGCCCCCAGAGTTGCGAGGACGTATTTGGACCGTGTGGTACGGTTCCAGCGCATTGCCCTCTCTACTGGACCCAATTCAGTACAGACATCCAAGCATACTAGCCAGTCATCGTCATGGTCCTTGTAGTCTCTTTCTCTCCTGATTCTTCCATTTGGGGTCAGTCCTCCTGCAGCACCAGCAGTGCCATCATGCAGCATTACTCATGGGGGGTGGGGGGTCACCGCAGTGATTGTTAACACCTTGCCAAAAGAACAGCATCAACTATATCCCCCACCCAGAGATACAGTTTGAAGACGAAAGTGTAAAAGGCAAAACACGCTTTGCTTCATGCAGATTTAGTCACAAACGGTATTAAAGCTTGGAGGGATAACGAGGACATTAAACGATTGCGCAAGAGGTTAACGACTGTTTCCCAACTGACATTTGATGATTAATGCACAGTATTAAAGACATATTTAATTATTTACACAAGTAGGTTTTTGATAAATCACGATTTTTCACGCATGAAAGTCAAGGCGGAAATGGACGTGGCCTACATCAGGAGATTCATAGGATCCAGGAAACACGAGGATATATGGTTTTTGAATGTGCGATGTGAGGTTTGGGAGTTATAGGGCCAAACACGTTTGTTTCTGCTATAGCACTACCTAGTGGTGGAAGTGGGTCAATTGTTGCTCCTGAGGTCCGTGCAGAGTTTTGGACCAGTACTGAAAATGGCACCCCCCCACCATGTAATATTTAGGCTGTAGTGGGAGTTTTAGGCAGAGAAGAAAAATAGTGGGGGAAAAAAAGAATCCTTAGGAAAACAATAGGGTTCCACAGCCCTGCTGTGTGAAGCACATAGCTTTGCTACTGTGGTTCCTACAGCCTCGGGCTTGGACCCCTCATTAATAGCCCCCTGTGATCCCTGGCAGTAGATTGGTTGGTATATGTTCAAAGGAAACCCAACGGGCTGATCAGTAGAGTGCTTTTCATGCTCAGGTGAGAGTGACAGGTCTGTCTGCAGATCGGGGGAGTGTGTCTGATACTGACAGTCCATCAGCACAGATATTAAATTGCCTCCTACACTACAGTCAGTCCCTCCAGGAATTTGCGATGTTGCGATCACAACATTTCACACAAATTCAACCAATCACCATGAATTTGCTGTGACTTGCAATTTTGACCAAGAACCTCAACATTTGACCAATTACTGGAGTTTCCCGCGACTTCAACCAATCACAGCAGTCCCATGTGTCAGTATTTGAAGCTGAGACCCACTGACCAAGTGAGAGTGAGAACGGGTTGACTTAACGTCGCCAAATTAATTTCCTTATTTCTGATACAAAGACAATGTGTGTGACTCAAACATCTCATCTCTTATTTTTATATAATTATACCAACAAAAAAACGCAAGTTATTTTTGCAATTTTCCCTGTCTCGCAACTTCATTGCAACAAAAACACACAAAAAAATCACAACTTTTATTGCAATATTTTAATTTTAGTGAGTCTTCAGCTACTTTTTAAAAGCAAGACCACAGAACATAGCTGCAGTAGCCCAGAAATCCCCCACCATATTCCATTTTAGAGATTATGCTGCCACACCATGAATTGTGAACAAACTTCAACTGGCTGTATACTGTCCACATGCACTGTATATCTTTTCAGCTAGCCAGTAACGTTCAAATTCATTGTGGCAAAATGCTCAGATGGTCTTGCCTTGGACCTAAATCGGTTGAAAGTGTGGGATTGCAGAAATGGAAATAAAAAATAATTCTTTTTTTTTTTACAAAAGCTCCAGCAAAAAGCTACAATCTCATCAAAAGGCAGCGGAACCCTGGAGGGACTGTGCAGTGATTGTAGAGTTATGCGATGCGCTAAGTTTCCATTTGACAGACAGTAAATGCATCTTGTCATCTGTTACAGGGTGTTGTCACATAGGCACCTAGGTCTGGACTTGTCATCAGGGAATGTAATACAGTACGCAATTCTATACATCATATACAACAAATTATCCTAATATATAAGGGACAGCTTTCAAGTTGTGTGGCTCGATGTTAGGATCCTCCAACATCCTCATGACAGGCCGCTCAATGGTAAAAAATGCTAAAATGCAGAGGTTTGCATACTGAAGGAAAGCTGGAGACATAAAGCAGTGTATGCCCATACATACAAGTGAGGCTGTTTCCACAGAGGTTTTACTCTGTTGTCTCTCAAATGCATGCCATGTATTTCCGTGTGCAACATTGTGTTCTTAAACAAGCCATGTCTAATTTTCCCATCGGTTTGGGAACAAAGAATACACTTGTGAACCCTTAAATACCAACCAGCCTATAGATGATGTCCTTGCTGGCAATTAGAAATATGCATTATTTAGTAGTCCTACATTGCCAGATCTATCTCCACAGTGCTGTGGAATAAGGTCTGGCTACACCTCACATACGTTGAAGGAAAGGGGAAAAAAAGCTCTGGGCTTTATGATTTTCATTGAACGAATCACAATCCCCTTGGGTGGCGCTAAGCTCTGGATGCAGAATGGCTCTGCAATATAGTCTTGGGCAGGAACTTGCTTTGGTGGAACAGTTGCACCTGGCAAAAGAAAACGCCACATAAATAATCAAATGAAGTTAACTGTTCACACAATACAGTAACGTGAGCTATTTAAATTAGCAGGATGCATGGTTAAATGTAATTTGCTTGTTATGTGTGCTTCGTCCATAGCAATCTCTGTCCCTAAAAGCCCCAGTTAGATAAATGCCAGTACATATTCTTTGTATATCTTTACAGTCATTAACCGAAAGAAACGAGTAAACCTGCTTTATTGCATGATCCAATTTTTCCTACAAAAATTGCCATTTTCAGGTTTTAGCTTGCAAGCATGAAGTTTTTGATTAATCCTAAGCAAAAGGATTTTTCGATAGGCAACAAGTGTTGAAATGTTGACGTTGATCCAGACTAATTATTATAGTGACAGGCACCCCCTCCCTTTCATTATTCGTCAACATCAAAAAGGTGACAAATGAATGCAAGTTGAAGTTTATACACACCAAATCATCGGGGGGGTATACATTCACACAAGTGCACAAATGCCTAAGCAAAACTAATTTTGCAGATGCATTTCCTCTCAACATCCGGCCTTGAGGCGATTTCTCTGTGGCTTATGTAACTAAGTAGCAACAAAAATAAAAGGATGTATCAAAAGGTGCTGGTATTATTTGCATGTTTTAGCATATTTACAAATTATGAATACTTAAAATACTGCCAGACATAACATAGCTTTTTGGATTTCTAAAGGACTGCCCTACCTGCCAGGAAGCTTTTGCTTATAATGTGTTAGTTATTGCTCTGTGATAATGCAGTTACCACTCCACTTTATTTCCCAAATTAGCAGTTTCTGGTTTAAGATTTCTCACAAATATGGCAATACACTGCCGGTCAAAAGTTTGGGGTCACTTTGAAATTTCCATTGCGCTCCATTATAGACAGAATACCAGCTAAGATCAGTTGCATTGTTTTTTTAACCAGGGCAGCAGTTTTCAGATTACATTATGTGCTAACATAATTGCAAAAGGGTTATCTAATGTTTTCTCAGTTAGTTTTTTTTGTGGATGATATCAGATCAGTTAACAGAATGTGCCTTTTTAACATTGGATGAATGGTTGCTGATAATGGCCAATGTAGATATTGCATTAAAGATCAGCCACCCACTCAGATCAGCTGGTATTCTGTCTATAATGGAGTGGTATGGAAATTTGTAAGTGACCCCAAACTTTTGACCGATCTTAACCCGAGCTTGAAATTGCTGTGTCAGAAAACACCTGGGTGACATTTTTCTATGCTCATGTTTTCTACTATCTGTAAGTTAACATTTGTTCTATACTTTTTGTACTAAAGCTTTCTCCATACTAAAATAAATGGCTGCCAATAAGAGGCAGGAAAGCAAACATGCTAAAACTAGTATATATCAAACCAAAATATTTGTACAGTCATTTTGTCAGGCAGATAATTCCAATTTGAATGAATGAAATGGCATTATTTTGATACAATCACTCATGCTCTCTTTGTCTTGTTCATTTGGACCAATCTACCCTGCTTCTGTTGTCAGCGACTCATGTTGTCCTCCATTATCTCTCCTGTGGGTCTGTGTTTTTTTTTTTGTAGGGAACATCTTTGTGGTGAGCCTGGCAGTGGCAGACCTTGTGGTGGCCATCTACCCGTACCCTCTGGTCCTCACCTCCATCTTCAACAATGGCTGGAACCTGGGCTATGTTCACTGCCAGATCAGCGGCTTCCTTATGGGCGTCAGCGTCATCGGCTCCATCTTCAACATCACCGGCATTGCCATCAACCGATACTGTTATATCTGCCACAGCCTCAAGTATGATAAACTGTACAGTGACAAAAACTCAGTCTGCTATGTGATGTTAATCTGGGCGCTGACTGTGGTGGCCATCGTGCCCAACCTATTTGTGGGTTCTCTTCAGTATGACCCACGGGTGTATTCCTGCACGTTCGAGCAGTCAGCCAGCTCAGCGTACACTATAGCAGTGGTTTTCTTTCACTTTATTTTACCTATCATGATTGTCACATACTGCTACCTGCGCATTTGGATACTGGTCATACAGGTGAGGAGACGAGTCAAGCCAGACAACCGGCCCAAGCTAACGCCACATGATGTTAGAAACTTTATCACAATGTTTGTAGTGTTTGTGCTCTTCGCCGTTTGCTGGGCACCGCTCAACTTCATCGGTCTGGCCGTAGCGATCAAACCAGAGGTGGTGGTTCCCCTCATCCCAGAGTGGTTATTTGTGGCCAGCTACTTTATGGCCTACTTCAACAGCTGCCTTAATGCCATTGTGTATGGTGTGCTGAACCAGAACTTCAGGCGGGAGTACAAGCGCATTGTTGTGTCAGTGTGCACAGCACGCATCTTCTTCCAGGAAAGCTCCAACGATGCAGGGGAAAGGCTCAAGTGTAAACCGTCACCCCTCATGACCAACAATAACCAGGTCAAGGTGGACTCTGTCTGATCCAGAACTCAAGAGGAATACTGAGCGGACATTAAAAGATGTGCGGTGA
>NC_045734.1:7289462-7289970 GCF_008692095.1 Etheostoma spectabile | reverse complement strand
AAAAAAAAAAAAAGGCCGGGTGAGGAAAAACACCAAATACTAATATAAAATAGCTTCTATACTCTGAGATGTCTACAGGAGTTCATATGGTGCTATTGGACCTCTGAACAATCACAGTAAAAACAGGGGTGCATATTATCTTTGTCTCTTGTTTGACTCTGCAGTACCTGTAGTACAGTAAATATGATGTACGTTTTGTTTTCCTGTTTACAGTGATGATATAAATGTATCATGCATTATATAAGTATTTATTTTGTATGACATGTCATGTAGATATATGGTAAGCTACATCAGATTCCAGTTAAATGAAGACAACATAGGCCAATAAAAACATTCTACAAAACTTGATTGAAAAAATATACAGACATTCATAAATGAAGTTTTAATTTTAATACTCTCATTTGTGACACTGTAACACAAATTGAGTGCAATGTGGGTTGCTGCTGTCGTATTATACCTTGCAATACATTAAGTGAAACATATATTTTAGTCTCTCGCTCTCTCTCTC
>NC_045734.1:7287880-7289452 GCF_008692095.1 Etheostoma spectabile | reverse complement strand
CTCTCTCTGCCACCTTGTGAACTCATTATACTGTATGCATGGATATGCAGGAATTGTTCATATACAAAATAAAACCTTATATTGATGGAGTATCTGATTATGTCCTGTGTCCAATGTACTCACAAATTCAAGTTTATTGCAAATCTGTAAATGCATTCAGTTCATCACCTGTCCCTGTCGGTCGAGCTACTGAAGGCCCTGCCTTCACCCAGATACCAACCGAAGAAGAATTTTGATTGGTCCATTTCCCCGACCATTATAATGAACCCGTTTGCCAAAAATAAGTCAAAGTTAACAATAATCTAGACATAAGTATCATTTCAGTACATAAAAACAGAAAAATACATGAAGAATTTACAAAAATGATTTTAATATTTTATCTTAGGCCTTCACTGAATACCTAAACTATGTTGTGTGGCTGATCCTCTAGATTCATAATTATGCCAAGGATTAACTATGACAGCTCTGCTACAAATCTGGCTGAGTAATGTGAATTTATCATAAGTGGAACACAACAAAGGAATATGATAGGGCTGATGTCAGACATTTTTTCTCTGTTTTGCCTGTACCATATTTGTGGTAGTATAACACTGAAGCTATCAGGTTTTGCCTGCAAGCAAATTTAAAGGGGAACATATACACACACACACACCCGGTATTGTGATATACTTATATTGTGTGTAATAGATATAGTAATATATCTATGACATATAATATAATATATATATATATTTATTAATACATACACACACACACACTGTATATATACATACATAAACTGTATATATACATACACATATACATATATACATATATACATAAGTTTTGGGAGCCAGTGTACTAAGGAAACCACTGCATAGGAAGCACGGACTGTGTTGCCTACTTCTCATTATCTTTTGCATGTGTGTTGCATAGCATGCATAGGCAACCCGGTTAGTCTAACACAGACAAAAGCAGCGTGCATTACAGAGGAGAATGGCTCAACTATGTATTTGAAATCTACTTGGCTTATATAACGGCCACTGAACATCATCCTCAAAGCATAAAGCTGAAAAAGCCAGCTCCCAGCAGACTCCCTGCCCCCTTCTCTATCTGCTTAATCCCAAGAGCTGTGTGAGGTTGTAAAATGACTGAAAGGGTTGTGGATGAGCAAATGTAAAAATTTACAGGGATTCACACTGACCCCAAACAGTTAAACTGTAATAGGCCCAAATATCTGTACAACAATTAAGAAGAGAAAAGGTGTTATATGACCAATGGCACTGACTTGGTGGCACCTCAAAACATATTTACAAAACAGGAGTTTTTTTTCTCTTTATTGGAAACTATACTTTAACATCAACGTTGTTGACTTGTGTTGTCTCCTAGGTGTCGATTTTAGGTCCTTTTATTCACTTGTGGGCAGCAGATCTCTTAAACTAAACAAAACTACTCTTCATTGTCAGAAGGATGGACCCAAAGATAGAAGACTCAGGTGCATAAAATGCAATGGTTTTATTAGCATGCTAATAAACTCCCTGGCAACAGGGTTGAAAAACCGCTGAACACAAGGAAGCAGACGATGTCGCTGTG
>NC_045734.1:7279160-7287870 GCF_008692095.1 Etheostoma spectabile | reverse complement strand
CAGACTGAACTTAAGTACACAAGAAAGGGGAGACAATGAGACACAGGTGCAACACATTAGGGGGAGGACAGGTAATCACACAGGCGGGAAAATCCAAACAGGAAGTAAAACAAGACAACACAAGGGAGAACATAACTTTCAAAATTAAACAGGAAACATGAAATGTGACAGAACACCCCTCCATCCTCCCCCTCTCGAAGGATGGCGATGAGATGGCCCAAAAATAAATAAAAATAACGTCCACAGATTACGGAAAAACAACCCAGGAAAGGTGGATGGGGTCCGGAGAAGGAACAACATAAGTCAACCCGGGTAGGGCAAAGGGGGGACAAATACGGGGGTGACGCAGGAGACAGCAGGGTGAAGGGAACAGAGAACTCAGGGCAACGGGAACTATGAACAGAGGCCGGCAACGAAAGCAGAACTCCTCAGAAGGCCGAGTAGAACGGCGAAGGCTGAGTCTCCTTGTAAACCGGGCAGATGAAGGGACAGCTGGGCTGGAGCCAGGCGATGGGTCAGCTGGCCTGAAGACAGGCGAAGAGACAGATGGGCCAGGATCCGGCGACATAACTTGGCCAAGCAGCCGACAGAACATGAAGAACAGGAGTCCCCACCCCTTAACCACCCCCAAAGTCCAGTCAATGTGAGGTTTGTATTTAGAGAGCAATGAAAACCCGTAGATAATCGGGTGTTGGGAGACATGTACCAGAAAAAAAACTCAATAGTCTAAGTATATTGGTCAGGGAAAAAAGGGTCAAAGGAGTGGACTGATGAGTTACCCGCCAGAGCAGCCGGCCATTCAGCGCTGTGGCTCTCAATGACACAGGCAGCAGAACAGAGTTCAGTCCCAACCATATGGCAAGGGAAAAGTCCACGAGGCTAACATTAGCCCCAGAATCGACCATCACCCCCTAAGTATCGGAGACCCCAGAGGAAGACAGAGTTACAGTGAACATGGGGCAAGAGGGAACGCCAGAAACCTTTCCCTCCCTGGCAAGCTCTTCCCTCTTACTGGGCACTGACTGATGAAATGGTACAAGTTCCTTCCCGGATTCTCCTCTGTCGCTCATCAGGGGTTAACTAGGTTCTACCCAGTTGCACGGGCTCCTCACATGTGGAAGCTGGAAGCAAAGCAATGTCTGGCGTGAGTGACTGTGGTGAGGGATGCTCCATACCCGAGACGACCATTCTCTGATCAGCCAGCAGAGAATCCTTGGAGTCAAACCTCTCTTTTTCACGTTCGAAGCGCCGCTTGTCAATCTTGATGGCTAGGGCGATGAATGGCGTTGAGGTCCCTTGGAAGATCCAATGTGGCACTGGACAGACAGTACTGGAAGGCATCCAGTAGAGCAGCCTGATTCCACCCGCTCTCTGCTGCCAGATTGCAAAAGTTTATTGCATAGTCTGCCACTCTTTGTCTGCTCTGATGAAGGCTCACAAGATTCCGGGCCGCTTCTCTGCTCGGAGTGACATGTTAGGAAATCTGTGTGAAAGTCTGGGTAGAGCGAGCAAACAAGTCACAAAGGGGCATATTCCTTCCCCCCTCTCCTTTGGACCACTCCTCTGCTCAACCGGACAGGTGGTAAAATCAGGTAAGCAATCTTAGCCCAATCTGTAGGATTGTAGACAGCCTGGAGCTCAAAATGTAATCCACACTGGGTCAAAAAGGCTCTGCAGTCACCAGACTCACCGGAGAAGCGTTCAGACCGAGACAGATGAGGTAGAGCAGTGCAACTGACAGACGGCTGGACCGCAGCAGCAGAACAAAGGCAAAGGGAAATCCAAAAAACAGGCAATGGTCAAAATCCAGGGAAAACAGGAACTCAGGAATAAAGGAAAACAGGTACAAACGTTTGCAGGCTCTTGTAAGGGGAAGACTGAACTTAAATACACGAGACAAAGAAGACAATGAGACGCAGGTGTAACACAGGGCAGGGACATGTAATCACATTTAAAAATGTAATGAAGCGATCATCTTTAACTAATAAATAGTTCGAATGTATCTGATTGATGGTGTATAGTCTTTTTGTTACTTATATAAAAACTACAAAACAAAGTCAATGAACCTTTAAGTAATCACCAATTTTTATTCAATTTTTCATAAGTAAAGGTTTAACTTATTGTTTAAACTCTATAGGACACATTTAATTCTTTTATTTTATCTCATTCTTATCTTGATGAACAGCTGATTTCTGACTCACAGTGTCAGGTTTAATTTCTGTGCAACAACCCAGCAACAATGTCTCTAGTCAGCATGTGTTTACTGGTTCCACTTATTATTTATTCGTAATTCTGTATTTCACAGCTGTTCATATTGTAATATAATACTTTTATAATAACATAATTCCATAATATATATATATATATATATATATATATATATATATATATATTTTTTTTTTTTTTGTATAAGTAAGCACATTGTGAACAATGTATAATCCAAAGCAAAATTCCTTGTATATGTCCTCATACCTGGCAAATAAAGCTGATTCTGATTTGATTTCAGTATGAGGTACAGTGTTGTTTGAGAGTTCAGAATGAGAAATTAATGCAGAGACAAATATCAGAGGATATTAGATATTGTAGGAAAAATTTACTTTGAGAGAGAGAGAGGACAGGTTTCAAATTGGAGATATATTTAGGTAGGAGTAGTTGTAGGCATGTTCTTTTCTTATTTACATGTGTGTGTACAATATTGTGTGTGAGCATTGGATTATTTCATCCGAGGACACTGCCAGGAAAGGCACGAAGATGAGTCATGTTTTAGGGACTGGGTTTCAATTGGCTCTCAGACAACACTGGCATTCTTTCTTGCCCGAATCCTTTTTTGATATTACTTTGAGAATGTAAACAACCCAAATACCGGTTTCATTGGACAGGAATTCGCTGCTCCAGTCATGTGTGCATGCTACTGTGATAATGACGCTGTGCAGTCACCTTTAGTGTTCTTTAGAAACACATGCCAGGGGAGTGTGTGGCTGACATCTTAATAGAGTGAGGTGACATGTTGTGCCCTAATTAGTGTGATACTACTTTTACTTTGTGAGATAATTAGTTTTATTTAAATAATCACCTTTTAGGTGATGTCATTATCTGCCATGAAACACTGACATACACTCAGCTACATATATAGCCATACATCAAAGCCTTTCAACCTAACAGATTTTATTTATTTTTTTACTTGTCAAAAGCCCAGGTGTTACTAACGACATGAACAAGTCTGTCAGCGGACGAGATCTAGTGGTGGCAGCAGCAGGGAGCAGTGACAAAAAGTAAGCAAGACACTGTCTCTTATTCACAGTCCGTACAGAAAGTCCCTGAAAATCCCTAACATCCCTATATAAATATATATAATTTTTGTAAGATACATTTTTGGGAAATTGTAGGCCTTTATTTACTCAGGACGGATGAAGGAGAGAAGGGGAATGACATGCAGCAAAGGGCTGCAGATCCGAGTTGAAACCGCGGTCACTGCGTCGAGGAGTGAACCTCTACCAATTGAACTGACCCGGCCACCTAACATCCCAATTTAATGAAATGATATCATCTATTCATGTCGTGGCCTCCACCTCTGCTTAACCTTTCCCTCTCTCTCAGTGTGTGTTTGTGGCTATGATTACTCAAGCAGAGTCAGGTGTGCAAGTTCTGAGTGGCGCTTCACCAGCTGCCTCTAATTCTACAATGAAATCTGCCTACAAGAACTCAGCACTGCTACACTCATTATCCCCGTTTCTCAATGTCAAGGATCCTTCCTTGGTGGGACTAGTCCTTCCAAGGAAGGATCCTTCAGGAGTAGGTCAGAGTCCTCCTTAGCATTTGGAGAACATGTACAATGGAACAGGCTATCAAGTGCACGTCATTGCGGGGCACTAGATGAAATGGTTGTGGAATTGTTAACTGTGGTGTTTAATTATGCTGGGATTATGCAATGGGAAACACCCACTGGCAGAATGTTGCTCTTCCTAATTCCGTCTCCTCAGTTGTTGTTTTTTTATTCCTGTTGGTTTTTGACTCTCGGTTATTGACTCTGCTCAGATCATTCCTGGACACCGCTGTGGCACCAGCACTCCTGCTTACCCCCTGTTTTGACTCTCAACTTTAGTTCCCCCTATTTGGATCTAGTTCACTCCCTGTTTGCAATATTTAAAGTTGTAAATAAATCTTCTTGCAAATTAAAGCCTTGCCTCCTTTCCCCTGGTGTCTAGCGCTTGGGTTCCCTAGTTCTGGTATAACAATTCAACTTGTACTCAGTTTCCAATATTTTTTACAGGGTAGCCAAAAAAAATGCAATATACATCTGTGATTATCATGACAGCTGGACATGCTTCTCGGAGATGCACATAAGAGTTACAGTGAGAACACAGGGGCTTCTTACTGTTAACAGAGATGACTAACTCTTATTTCTCTTAACTTATTAATTATGTCCCTTTTGGTTGAATTAACTTTGTACACATGCATTTAATGGTCAACCTAAATATCAGGATGCATAACTTAGGAGATAGATAAATGACAATAAATCCAGATATATTGTTTCATTTTGTGTGTGTTTAAAGATTTTCTTAACTTTCTTAACTTAATCTGCCCCCACATACCGACACGGCAGCATAAGCCGGCAACAGCAACACGGGCCGACATCGGCAACCCGGCCGGCACAACAGCCAGCATAGCCCTGCAACTCAGCCAGTATTGCAACTCGGCCGGCAAAACACAGCCAGCATACCCGGCACCATCGTTGGTACGGCAACATCTCCATGAATCTGTAAAATAGAAAACAAAAGCAGTAATCCATCCCCCCCCAAAACAGCATGCAAAATACACCTTGCATGTCTCACGTCTGCGCCACGAACTGACACAGGCAGCACAAGCCAGCAACACCAACATGGCCAGCCGGCACAACAGCCGGCAGGCACTAGCCAGCAAGAAACGGCAACTCAGCCGGCGTGGTAACTCGGGCCGACACAGAACACCACTTGCTTGATGAACCAGTCAAAATAAGAAAACAAAACACCACGCTAACACAACCAATAAACGCCAGTCTCTTTTTCTCTGCGCCCATCTCTTTTGTCTTCTCTTCTTTCGAAGAAACATTCCAACTCCACAGATGCGAGACATAGGTACCTCAAATGTGGTGACGTTTCCGTCCCCTGAACCCAACCTGGGTGCGGAATCCACAAGAGAGGAGCCTGACAGCCACAGGCACAGGCTCCCAACGTACTTCAGAAATTCTCGGAACCACAAACAGCTCTGAATTCTGGGAGTGTAGTGCTATAGTGGACACAAATATCACATCTATTTATGTCGTTGCTAGACCATTTAGCTTTGTAAGTCTGGAGAAGGATTATTATATCCCAGATATGAAGGAAGCAAACACAGAAGTTAATACAGGAGCAGCATGATCTCTGGTCTCAGGTCTTGTCAGAACCTGTGCTGGTCCTGAGATTGTTTTCAGAAGGGTGTGAACGGATATATCCAGATCAGAATACTGTATGTCCCAGATTTCTGACAGTAGTGTTGTTTGGGTTTAACAATGGAATTTATAGATCATCCCGGATTCACATTTATAATGCAAGCTTGAAGATTAGCTGAACAACTTTGCAGGGCTCCATTGACCAGTATATGAGGGTGT
Source organism: Etheostoma spectabile (assembly GCF_008692095.1). NCBI lineage: Eukaryota > Metazoa > Chordata > Actinopteri > Perciformes > Percidae > Etheostoma > Etheostoma spectabile. The sequence goes on along the minus strand of NC_045734.1, from coordinate 7,282,244 downwards.
CATCCTCAACAGTGAGAGATAAAAGAGAGTTACCGAAGATGTAAAGCCTGCACCAAAATACAATATTAATGCCTGCAAAAGAAAGACAAGCAATCAATACAATACATGAAACAAATGCAATAAAATGTTAAACACAATTAGAAAACAAACAACCATGAGAAAAATAAGGTCTGCAAAAATTAAACAGCGAAATCTTGGCATCTCAGGCCGGTGGCACTTTCATGCCCGCACCATAAAGACCAAGGAAATCTAGGCATCTCAGGCCGGGGGCAAGTAAACTCCTGCAAAGCAAATCAAGGCACCAAGCTGGAGGCAATAAAGCTGAAAAACAGAAGGAAAACCGATCTCAGCCTTGGAGCTTTACCACATAAAATATTCATTTAAGCAAAGTTTAGTTATCTAAACAATTACCAAGACATGGAGTGAGTCGGTCACACATTTAATTATTCAAGTACCCTTTGGTATTTGTAAAACCTTTTTATTAATTCACTATTTTATGCAAAATGCCAGTTGAAGTGGCTGCCTGAGGTCCGGACTCCTCAATCAGCACTCCCCTAATTGATTTATATTGCTTAGGTATGATGACGGATCTACTGTCAGTACAGTAAAAACTGAGCTGCCTAACCCAACATGCCAGTGGGAGAGACTTAAAAATCCTCACATGAAGGTCATAATGTCAGGACATGTAGTGAGGAGACCAGAGGTGGGTAGAGTAGCCAAACATTGTACTCAAGTAAAAGTACTGTTACTTTAGAACAATATGACTCAAGTAAAAGTAAAAGTAGTCATCCAAATAATTACTTGAGTAAGAGTAAAAAAGTACTTGATGAAAAAACTACTCAAGTAGTGAGTAACTGTTGAGTAATGTCTGATCTGTTCATTAACACAAGCATCGATCAGACCGACAAAAATACAAAATAATCATCTTTAGGCAAATTATAGTTCATCCAATCATTAGAATAAATTAAAATTAATTTATTAATTACAAAATAACTTAAGTGAAGAGATTTGTCACATCAAATTTGGATGCATGTGCATCTGCATGTGCAAAACATACTGTATGTAACCTAAAAGACAAACATCCACCTCTCCACAGCAAAAACTAAAACCACCGCTACGTTTCCTCAGGTTAGAGGTTGAGTTGTTGAACACTCACATGTCCGTTTGTTTTGGTCGACACAGAAGGCGCCGCATAATGTAGCTGCTGTTTCACACTTTTCCTAAAAAGTAACCATGCTTTCACTATGAGGCCGGGGGGGTTCCTCCTGGTCTGCGTTGCCTTGGCAACGGTTGATTCTGACATCTGATTTGCTACGACCGTAAAGCTAACCTGTCCCGGCGCTGGATCGAGTATGGTCACATGACTGCACAACAACGTTTGATTGGTGAAACACAGTCACGTGGTAGAGCCTTAAGCGGAAGACTCTCTCTCTCTGTCAAATAAACATTAAAATGAGACGTACGCGGGGGTAAAAACAATGACGCGTAGAATACCAAAGAGGTAAAAAGAAAAGTAACAAGCTCATTTTAGCCTGATGTAGCGGAGTAAGAGTACAGTTTCTTCTTCACTAATCTACTCAAGTAAAAGTAAAAGTATAGTGATTCAAAACTACTCCTAGAAGTACAATTTTTTCAAAAACTTACTCAAGTAAATGTAATGGAGTAAATGTAACTCGTTACTACCCACCTCTGGAGGAGACACAGGAAAGTCACAAAGACAGTGGCTGACTGCCAAAACGAACAAACCAGAGAAGGAGCTCGAACACCTATTCCTCTTGTAAAATGATGCCATTTTACTCTCGCATCTAAACCCCCATGTGGATTTATATCCTGTATTGGGTAGCGTATAAATTCCGGTGACTAGTCCATGATTCAGGTTGCCTATGAGAGAAACTTCTTAAAAAACTTATGAGAAGAATAGGCCACGAAGCCCATGAAGTTAACTCCGACACTCAAAGCTTCATGGTACTGTGCACAGAGAAGAAATACCTCACACTATAAGCAACAACACAGATCTATAAAATGCTGAAACCAGTGCTCTGCTGAAGCGCTGCTGATGCTCCAGAAGTAGGTGGTTCTATTAGCAATGTAGCTGCGACTGCAGCCCATTGTGACAAGACTGTACAATGAGTACGAAATGCCTCTTTGCGGAAGAGTGGGAAACAGTTAAATGCTTCTTTTCCTGTTTGGGTAAATTTAACACCCAATCCTGTAGAACAGTGATATTCAAAACTCCCCAGCTCAGCGATTAACTTAAACATTATATGATGAACCATGTATTAATAAAACTACAAATAGAAGCCAAACTGTGGCTTTAAACATCCATAGCAACTATACTCCTCCGCCTAGCAACACACATAAAAATGAATAAAAAGTGAATTGGACAAGAGAGACTGAGTGTCCATACCAGGACTGCATATCAAAATATTTGCGTAAAAGAGCCACATGCCGCATGCTTAACCTGCAGCAGTAATAGAAGATAACAACGCCTCCGGCTGTCTCTATTATAGGATTTACGTTAATAAAACCATGACACAGAAGCAGCAGCCGAAACCCAGATTATAGACAGCGCCTGGAACCATGTCCACAGTGACCCGCTCCGCATTACCAGTGGCAGCAAGATGAATGACATAAACGCAGCCCAATGAGACTATTTAACTTAGAAGAGCAGAATATCCCAGTTGACATGACCACGCCAGGTCCACCGCCTTATGGAAACAGAGTGAAGTCATGTACATAGCCGACGCTCGAGAGCCTGCCTCTGGAGCGGTGGCTGGAGGCCGGTTGTGTCAGTCACAGCAGGGCTGTGCGGCAGGTGCTGACAATCAAGGCAAACACCCCCAGAAACCACAGTCCAGTGTGAGTAACTTGCAGGAATGAATAATGCAGCTAGGATGTCACCGTTAGCATCCACGTGCATACCAGCGCAGCAGAACAGCTGCTTGACAGGAACAATACGAGAGAGTTTTTCCGATACCGCCAAGGAAAGAAATTAGCTGCTACTACCATGAGACACGAGCCGTGAAAAGGCACGGCAAGTTAACGTGTGCCAGTGCACTCTTTGCCTGCAACGACAGCTGAATA